>NC_092152.1:6089026-6129816 GCF_045791955.1 Oncorhynchus clarkii lewisi | reverse complement strand
CATGTTGTGTTGCTACCAAGTTGTTGTCATGTTGTGTTGCTACCAAGTTGTTGTCATGTTGTGTTGCTACCATGTTGTTGTCATGTTGTGGTGCTACCTTGTTGTTGTCATGTTGTGTTGCTACCATGCTGTGTTGTCATGTGTTGCTGCCTTGCTATGTTGTTGTCTTTAGGTCTCTCTTTATGTAGTGTTGTGGTGTCTCTCTTTATGTAGTGTTGTGGTGTCTCTCTTTATGTAGTGTTGTGGTGTCTCTCTTTATGTAGTGTTGTGGTGTCTCTCTTTATGTAGTGTTGTGGTGTCTCTCTTTATGTAGTGTTGTGGTGTCTCTCTTTATGTAGTGTTGTGGTGTCTCTCTTTATGTAGTGTTGTGGTGTCTCTCTTTATGTAGTGTTGTGGTGTCTCTCTTTATGTAGTGTTGTGGTGTCTCTCTTTATGTAGTGTTGTGGTGTCTCTCTTTATGTAGTGTTGTGGTGTCTCTCTTTATGTAGTGTTGTGGTGTCTCTCTTTATGTAGTGTTGTGGTGTCTCTCTTTATGTAGTGTTGTGGTGTCTCTCTTTATGTAGTGTTGTGGTGTCTCTCTTTATGTAGTGTTGTGGTGTCTCTCTTTATGTAGTGTTGTGGTGTCTCTCTTTATGTAGTGTTGTGGTGTCTCTCTTTATGTAGTGTTGTGGTGTCTCTCTTTATGTAGTGTTGTGGTGTCTCTCTTTATGTAGTGTTGTGGTGTCTCTCTTTATGTAGTGTTGTGGTGTCTCTCTTTATGTAGTGTTGTGGTGTCTCTCTTTATGTAGTGTTGTGGTGTCTCTCTTTATGTAGTGTTGTGGTGTCTCTCTTTATGTAGTGTTGTGGTGTCTCTCTTTATGTAGTGTTGTGGTGTCTCTCTTTATGTAGTGTTGTGGTGTCTCTCTTTATGTAGTGTTGTGGTGTCTCTCTTTATGTAGTGTTGTGGTGTCTCTCTTTATGTAGTGTTGTGGTGTCTCTCTTTATGTAGTGTTGTGGTGTCTCTCTTTATGTAGTGTGTTTTGTCCGATTTTACTATTATATATATTTATTTTTAATCCCAGCCCCCGTCCCTCCGCAGGAGGCCTTTTGTCTTCTGGTAGGCCGTCATTGTAAATACGAATTTGTTATTAACTGACTTGCCTCGTTAAATAAAGGTTAAAATAATTTTTAAAAATATATTCCATGACACTTTTGATAAAATCTTGACTTGACGTTAACCTGTTTATCCACCTGTCCTTCAGACAAGGAGGTGACTGAACATGTTGTTGTGTTGTTTGATGCAAGAAAACCTTTACGGCATAAAAATCATTATTATTTCCCGTACCATTACTACAGAGAATCAGAAGAATTATGCTACCCTCTCTCTGCCTAATGGCTACTTAAGTTATTCAAACCTGTTTCAAAATACAACACTGCCCCTTTAAGACAAAAAAAAACAAGCTCTTTACCTGACTTGCTTTTCAAAGATGTCTAGAAATGTAGACATTTTGTGCTCTTGTAGGAAACAATCACTCCCCCATTGCTGACTACAAATGATCTATAACTGGGCTAATAACTCAGTAACTAGCAAAGAATGTGAACAAAATGTGCACAGCTCTTGCTTTGATCTCAAAACAAGCACATCTACTCACGCCCGCTCATGCTGTAAACACAGTCCAGTTCAAAGTGAAGGGCACAGAACCGTATATGGCAATGGTCTATTTGCATATAGGCCTACTGTAGCTCTGATTGGTTATGCAGCACAGGTCTGTGGAGAGTACGGGCTGAGTCGTGTCAATGCAATAGAATCCTACTCCGACGCGTTCTGCCAACAACAACATTTCTTTCATAATTTTATTTTGTTTCGGTATGCTGCGTTGAAAGTGGCTAATATTCGATCACAATTGCCACAGTAAAGGGAAACGTTGATAGTGTTAACAGGGAAAAACTGAATTTCAATCTCGTGCTTCTCTCCGTGGGTTGTCGTTTTTCTGCACAGTCTCGGGGATACTGCCCACATACTGCCACACTTCTAAGACGGAACATTGGCCGCCACCATGCTTGAAAATATGAATGAGTGGTACTCAGTGATGTGTTTGTATTTGCTCCAAACATAACATTTTGTATTCAGGGCATGAAGTTGATTTCTTTGCTACATTTTCTGCAGTTCTGCTTATTAAGTACCTTGTTGCAAACAGGATGCATGTTTTGGGATATTTTTATTCTGTTCAGGCTTCCTTCTTTTCACTCTGTCATTTAGGTTAGTATTGTGGAGTAACTATAATGCTGTTGATCCATCCTCAGTTTTCTCCTATCACAGCCATTAAACTCTGTAACTTAAAGTCACCATTGACCTCATTGTAAAATGTAATTCCTCTCCGGGCATCTGAGTTATGAAGGACAACAGTATCTTTGTAGAGACTGGTTGTATTTATTAACACCATCCAAAGCGTTAGTAATAACTTCACCATTTTCAAAGGGATATTCCATATCTGCTTTGATTTTTATTTAACCATCTACCAATCGGTACCCTTCTTTGCAAGGCTTTGGAAAACCTCCCCTGTCTTTGTGTTTGAAATTCACTGCTCGACTGAGGGACCTTGCAGATAATTGTATTAATTTAACTAGGCAAGTCAGTTAACAACAAATTCTTATTTTCAATGACAGTCTAGGAACAGTGGGTTAACTGCCTTGTTCAGGGGCAGAATGACAGATTTTTACCTTGTCAGCTCGGGGATTTGAACTTGCAACCTTCCGGTTACTTGTCCAACTCTCTAACCACTAGGCTACCCTGCCGCCTCTACACTCTAACCACTAGACTACCCTGCCCCCTCTACACTCTAACCACTAGACTACCCTGCCGCCTCTACACTCTAACCACCAGGCTCACCTGCCGCCCCAGAGACTGGTATGTGTAGGATACAGAGATGAGGTAGTCATTAAAGAAACACGTTGAACACTATTATTGAAAGAAAAACAAATACATTCAAAATATTTATTTGAAAACAGCTTAATATTTTGTAAAAGCACAATATTTCGGTAATCACATCACCCCAACTTTTTCGTTTTATGCAAAATAACACATACAATGTACTGTTCTTGAGTTCCATGCAACTTATTTTGTGACTTGTTATTAAGCAAAGTTTTACTCCTGAACGTATTTAGGCTTGCCATAACAAAGGTGTTGAGTACTTATTGACTCAAGACATTTCAGATTTTCATTTTTTAATTCATTTGTTAACGTTTCTAAAAACATAATTCCACTTTGACATTATGGGGCCAGTGACACGAAATCCATTTCAAATTCAGGCTATAACAGAACAAAAAATCAAGGGGTGTGAGTACCCTGAAGGCACTGTATATACAGTACTTAGGCTTACTAGTAAACATTAGATCGTCACGAGCCAACCGCATGTTGCAGCGAAAGTTCAGTCAGTCCCAACACCTTAGCCATAAACACCAAGAGGTCCGAAGCTCTTGAGAAGGTCAGTACTGTAGTGTAGGTGTTGTAACAAGGACCTTACAAATGTAACGTATTCACAACGTATCAAGGACCTTACAAATGTAACGTATTCACAACGTATCAAGGACCTTACAAAAGTAACGTATTCACAACGTATCAAGGACCTTACAAATGTAACGTATTCACAACGTATCAAGGACCTTACAAATGTAACGTATTCACAACGTATCAAGGACCTTACAAAAGTAACGTATTCACAACGTATCAAGGACCTTACAAATGTAACGTATTCACAACGTATCAAGGACCTTACAAATGTAACGTATTCACAACGTATCAAGGACCTTACAAATGTAACGTATTCACAACGTATCAAGGACCTTACAAAAGTAACGTATTCACAACGTATCAAGGACCTTACAAAAGTAACGTATTCACAACGTATCAAGGACCGTACAAATGTAACGTATTCACAACGTTAATCATCCTGAGTAGTTAGTAGTTGCAGTATTATCAAAGTGCTGTGGAACTTTGCCTTAGCCCCCCCCCCACAGATACACACTCTTCGCCAGATGGAAACATTGACCTTGTCTTGGAGATGGGGGGGGAGGGGGGAGGAGGAGAGAAACTGTGTGAAAGATGGCGGCCCTAATGGTGAATCTCTCATGTTTTAATGTTCTCTGCACATACATTGGATTGTAATTATTAGTTTAATTACTACGACGTCGTTATCATCAAGGGCAAATTGAACACACTGACTGTGTTCACATTGCTCACTTTGACTGATAGAGGGTACGGTGTGCCAAGGCCTGAGGCGTGTGTGGCAAGCACACTCCCAACGTGTCTACCCGCTCTGGACTGGCACATGATGTATCTGGATGATAACAATGATAATAAAAACTATCAGTCATCATATCAGTTATTAACCAAAAAAAATGTTTATTTCATAAAAACTAGGTGGTATTGGCATAGTAGCAAGGGCATTGCCAGGAAGTAAACCAACGTAGGTAGACCAGGAAGTAAACCATTGAAGTGAACCAAGGTAGTAGACCATGGAGGTAGACCAGGAAGTAAACCAATGAAGTGAACCAAGGTAGTAGACCAGGGAGGTAGACCAGGGAAGTAGACCAGGGAGGTAGACCAGGGAAGTAGACCAGGGGAGTAGACCAGGGAAGTAGACCAGGGAAGTAGACCAGGGAAGTAGACCAGGGAAGTAGACCAGGGATTTAGACCAGGGAAGTAGACCAGGGAAGTAGACCAGGGAAGTAGACCAGGGAAGTAGACCAGGGATTTAGACCAGGGAAGTAGACCAGGGAGGTAGACCAGGGAAGTAGACCAGGGAAGTAGACCGGGGAAGTAGACCGGGGAAGTAGACCGGGGAAGTAGACAGGGGGTGTAGACCAGGGATTTAGACCAGGGAAGTAGACCAGGGAAGTAGACCAGGGGTTTAGACCAGGGAGGTAGACCAGGGAAGTAGACCGGGGAAGTAGACCGGGGAAGTAGACCGGGGAAGTAGACAGGGGAAGTAGACCGGGGAAGTAGACAGGGGAAGTAGACCAGGGAAGTAGACAGGGGGTGTAGACCAGGGAAGTAGACCAGGGAGGTAGACCAGGGAAGTAGACCAGGGATTTAGACCGGGGAAGTAGACCGGGGAAGTAGACCGGGGAAGTAGACCGGGGAAGTAGACCAGGGAAGTAGACCAGGGAAGTAGACCAGGGAGGTAGACCAGGGAAGTAGACCAGGGATTTAGACCAGGGAAGTAGACCGGGGAAGTAGACCAGGGAAGTAGACCAGGGATTTAGACCAGGGGAATAGACCAGGGGTTTAGAACAGTGAAGTAGACCAGGGAAGTAGACCAGGGGTTTAGACCAGGGAAGTAGACCAGAGAAGTAGACCAGGGAAGTAGACCAGGGAAGTATACCAGGGAAGTATACCAGGGAAGTAGACCGGGGAAGTAGACCAGGGGTTTAGACCAGGGAAGTAGACCAGGGAAGTAGACCAGGGAAGTAGACCAGGGAAGTAGACCAGGGAGGTAGACCAGGGAAGTAGACCAGGGAGGTAGACCAGAGAAGTAGACCAGGGGTTGAGACCAGAGAAGTAGACCAGGGGTTGAGACCAGGGAGGTAGACCAGGGAAGTAGACCAGGGGTTTAGACCAGGGAAGTAGACCAGGGGTTGAGACCAGGGAGGTAGACCAGGGAGGTAGACCAGGGGTTGAGACCAGGGAGGTAGACCAGGGAAGTAGACCAGGGGTTTAGACCAGGGAGGTAGACCAGGGGTTGAGACCAGGGAAGTAGACCAGGGAAGTAGACCAGGGAGGTAGACCAGGGAAGTAGACCAAGGGAGGTAGACCAGGGGTTCAGACCAGGGAGGTAGACCAGGGAAGTAGACCGGGGGTTGAGACCAGGGGTTCAGACCAGGGTGGTAGACCAGGGAGGTAGACCAGGGGTTGAGACCAGGGAGGTAGACCAGGGGTTGAGACCAGGGAGGTAGACCAGGGAGGTAGACCAGGGAAGTAGACCAAGGGAGGTAGACCAGGGAAGTAGACCAGGGAAGTAGACCAGGGAAGTAGACCAGGGGTTTAGACCAGGGGTTTAGACCAGGGAGGTAGACCAGGGAAGTAGACCAGGGGTTTAGACCAGGGAGGTAGACCAGGGAAGTAGACCAGGGAAGTAGACCAGGGAAGTAGACCAGGGAGGTAGACCAGGAAGGTAGACCAGGGAAGTAGACCAGGGATGTAGACCAGGGAAGTAGACCAGGGAAGTAGACCAGGGAAGTAGACCAGGGGTTGAGACCAGGGAGGTAGACCAGGGAAGTAGACCAGGGAAGTAGACCAGGGAATCTCAACTGTAGACACTCACAATGTCAGTGGTTTTGGCACAACAACGATTTTATAACGTTAATAATGATACCAATGTCTCTGCTCTTCTCATCATGACCACCATAATGAATACTTTATCCATCTATAGATACATCCAGCTCAGCTCTTATCAAGTTCACACATCCAGCTCTTGTAGGGGGTTATCAAGTTCACACATCCTGCTCTTGTAGGGGGTTATCAAGTTCATACATCCTGCCATCGTAGAGGGTTATCAAGTTCACACATCCTGCTCTTGTAGGGTGTTATCAAGTTCATACATCCTGCTATCGTAGAGGGTTATCAAGTTCATACATCCTGCTATCGTAGAGGGTTATCAAGTTCACACATCCTGCTCTCGTAGGGGGTTATCAAGTTCACACATCCAGCTCTTGTAGGGGGTTATCAAGTCCATACATCCTGCTCTCGTAGAGGGTTATCAAGTTCACACATCTAGCTCTTGTGGGGGGTTATCAAGTTCACACATCTAGCTATTGTAGGGGGTTATCAAGTTCATACATCCGGCTATCGTAGGGGGTTATCAAGTTCATACATCCTGCTCTTTTAGGGGGTTATCAAGTCCATACATCCTGCTCTCGTAGAGGGTTATCAAGTTCACACATCTAGCTCTTGTGGGGGGTTATCAAGTTCACACATCTAGCTATTGTAGGGGGTTATCAAGTTCATACATCCGGCTATCGTAGGGGGTTATCAAGTTCATACATCCTGCTCTTTTAGGGGGTTATCAAGTTCACACATCCAGCTATCATAGGGGGTTATCAAGTTAATACATCCAGCTCTTGTAGGGGGTTATCAAGTTCACACATCCTGCTCTCGTAGGGGGTTATCAAGTTCACACATCCAGCTATCTTAGGGGGTTATCAAGTCCATACATCCTGCTCTTTTAGGGGGTTATCAAGTTCACACATCCAGCTCTTGCATGGGGTGATCCAAGATCAAACATTATCCTAAGGAATTGTTTTGACTCAAGTTGAATTTAGTTTCAAAGACAATGTGGTTCTCTTTCATCTATCTGAAAGCATCGGTCTGAACACATTCTGCTGACTCGTGCTATGCTCAATCAGCAACACACTGCAGAGTTTTACCACATGTTGTGTGTGATACAGTGTGTTATCAGTACAGTCACTACTACCACTATCTGTAACAGCAAGCCTAGTCAGCATGTCTAACTGTAGAACAAAGAAGGTGTGCTGTTAAAAAAAAAACTAAAGAGGTTCAAGGCATTCTTCATGATATTAAAATGCTTTCATTGTTGTGGCACGTTCAACGGAACAGAATTCTACAAGTCAACTGTTTTTTTTCTCTGTTGCAGGTCGGGGAGTGTTTCTAACGACTGGGGTGAGATTTATGCCTTTGTGAAGAATCTGACAGATCGATTTGTGAGGTAAGCATTTTGTATTCTTTACAAATGACTTGTGGTCTGGCAAATGGACAAGGACTGAGTGTAATGGATAAAAGTGTTGGGTAAGTCAAGGAACAAGGGTGGACTGGATATGTTTGTTAAAATGGAATCTTGGAGATTTCAACAAATCCACAAATGCCACTTTTATCAATGCCAGCTTTATGTCACATCTGAGTTTTAAACGTTCTTCTGATCAACTTCTGTCTAGCTAAACCACTTATTCAATGTTTTCCCAGTCCACCAATATAGCCCATCCCTACAAAACGTACCAACTAGCATAGTTTAAAAGTACTCATGTCCAACCTGGGTTAAAATAGAGGATAAAAATGATCAGGAAAAAAGTTAATAAAATAAAATTGAAGGCAGAGTTTTTTTTTTTATAGCAACGTTGGTTGACTCAACGCTATGTGCTTGTCCAGACGGTATCGACCCAGCCAAACTGAAATGAATAAATGGTTTGTTGAAGAACATAGCAAGCAGGCCCGGTGGGAGTGGGAGGCAGCGAGGATCAGGCTTCTGGGCTGTGAGAATGGCCATTTGTAACCGGGGTGGTTCAGATCCACACATAGATATCTATCTCCCCTTCCTACCGCAGAGGGGGCCGGAAGACCGGGGTTCAAGTACTATTTGATATCTTTCAAGTAATTGAAGCGTTTGTTCTAGCCTTCCAAGAGGGCCAGATGGACGAGGTTTAAAGTATTGGGACTATTCTATTGGTCCGTTATGTCAGGCAGGCAAGCTCAATCAAGTGCAGATAAAGTTTTAGAAATTTATTTCAAATAGGATTTGAACCCAGGTGGTCTGCGCGAAATGGATGTGTACAGTAAGGCCAACAGGACACAGAGAGGCGAGGCCAATCTCCTACACAATGCTCCTTTACCAGGAACACTTCTGTTCTGCCATGTGGAGCGTGAAAGCTGGACAGATTTCTCTCTTCTGGTTTTTCTCCAGATTTTGGATTTCTCCCTGGCACCTCAAGCAAGCTCTTGATTTATTCAGTGTGTTGTTTGAAAGAGAAAACTGGGAGGAGAAAAAAAAAAAGGATTTTAATTGCAATTTTAATTTCAGTCTAGCCTGAGATGTTAGGCTAAACATATTTAGATATCTGATCTGTTAGGTATGTATGGGGAATAGATGTGATTCTAGCCAGTCCATCACCCATCTAAAGTTGCAAATAATACTCATCTTTTGACTCACACAATTTCTCATTAATAACTAAATCCAAGTCTCAATCTCCACAAACAAATGACTCAGTCAGCCTCTGAAAAGCCTTCTCAGAAAGGACGTGATCCATACGTCTGCTGTGTTTTCTTGCCAGACTTGTCCGTGTGGCTAAAAGATGCTATGTGGGTCTGACTGTGGGAAAGGACTAGCTGAGACTAGTTGAGACTAGCTGAGACTAGCTGAGACTAGTTGAGACTAGCTGAGACTAGCTGAGACTATCTGAGGATAGCTGAGACTATCTGAGACTAGCTGAGACTATCTGAGGATAGCTGAGACTATCTGAGACTAGCTGAAACTAGCTGAGGCTACCTGAGGATAGCTGAGACTAGTTGAGACTAGCTGAGACTAGCTGAGACTAGCTGAGACTAGCTGAAGATAGCTGAGACAAGTTGAGACTAGCTGAGACTAGCTGAGAATATCCGAGACTAGCTGAGACTAGCTGAGGATAGCTGAGACTAGCTGAGAATATCTGAGACTAGCTGAGACTATCTGAGGATAGCTGAGACTAGCTGAGGATAGCTGAGACTAGCTGAGACTAGTTGAGACTAGCTGAGACTAGCTGAGGATATCTGAGACTAGTTGGGACTAGCTGAGACTAGCTGATACTAGCTGAGACTAGTTGAGACTAGATGAGACTAGCTGAGACTAGGTGAGACTAGCTGAGACTAGTTGAGACTAGCTGAAACTAGCTGAGACTAGCTGAGACTAGCTGAGACCTGGCCATGTGTCATGTGGGTGGGAGAAAGCAGCACCTCTCCTTATGCTCTGAAGAACTCACATCTCTGAGGACTTTTTTCTTTTTCAGAGTTTGTAAAGGTCTTTTTTTTTTAGCTAAATATTTATATCCATGCACAGCTGTGTTTGCACCTTTGCTGATAAATGAATAAGTATCAGTCAAGGCAAAAGTAACGGACAGGTGGAACGGCCACATTTAGATTGTGTGGGTTTTGTCTGGAAGCAAGCGCATGACTGTTCATTTCCCATTCACACCCTCATACATTGACAGGCATAAAAATGTATTGCACAACATCCTGTATGTGTGTATGTGGGGGGGGGGGGGGGGGGGGGGGGGGGGGGGAGGGGGGGGGGGTGAGTCATGACAATCTGTTTCCTGTATGTTAACCACTTCCTGGTACTAGAATCAAGTGATACAAACTAGTGTATCGGTATCTTGTATACCATGTAACATTTCATTTCGTCGCACTGCATATCTAATATAATGTCTTTACACTTAACAGCCTATTCAATAACTATCTATCGCATGCTGGTTTTATGATGTCAATGACAACATAATGATCACACCTTCACAGATTGCTGAGTGTTACATCACTGTGAATTCTCCAAGGAAAAAGGATGTCTAGAATAGGATACAATAATACTAATGATAATACTGTATATTGACCTGATATAAATTCTACTGTAATTTTAACCTGATATATATTCTACTGTAATATTAACCTGATATATATTCTACTGTATATTGACCTAATATATATTCTAATGTAATATTAACCTGATATATATTCTACTGATATATTAACCTGATATAAATTCTACTGTAATTTTAACCTGATATATATTCTACTGTAATATTAACCTGATATATATTCTACTGTATATTGACCTGATATATTTTCTACTGTATATTAACCTGATATATATTCTACTGTATTTTGAACTGATATATATTCCACTGTAATATTAACCTGATATATATTCTACTGTACTATTAACCTGATATATATTATACTGTAATATTAAACTGATATATATTCTACTGTAATATTAACCTGATATATATTCTACTGTACTATTAACCTGATATATATTCTACTGTAATATTAACCTAAATATATATTCTACTGTAACATTAAACTGATATATATTCTACTGTAATATTAACCTGATATATATTATACTGTATATTAACCTGATATATATTATACTGTAATATTAACCTGATATATATTCTACTGTACTATTAACCTGATATATATTCTACTGTAATATTAACCTGATATATATTCTACTGTAATATTAACCTGATATATATTCTACTGTAATATTAAACTGATATATATTCTACTGTAATATTAACCTGATATATATTATACTGTATATTAACCTGATATATATTCTACTGTATATTAACCTGATATATATTATACTGTAATATTAACCTGATATATATTCTACTATAATATTAACCCAATATATATTCTACTGTAATATTAAACTGATATATATTCTACTGTAATATTAACCTGATATATATTCTACTGTAATATTGACCTGATATATATTCTACTGTATATTAACCTGATATATATTCTACTGTAATATTAACCCGATATATATTCTACTGTAATACTAACCTGATATATTTTCTACTGTATATTAACATTATATATTTTCTACTGTATTTTGAACTGATATATATTCTACTATAATATTAACCTGATATATATTCTACTGTACTATTAACCTGATATATATTCTACTGTATTTTGAACTGATATATATTCTACTGTAATATTAACCTGATATATATTCTACTGTACTATTAACCTGATATATATTATACTGTAATATTAAACTGATATATATTCTACTGTAATATTAACCTGATATATATTCTACTGTACTATTAACCTGATATATATTCTACTGTAATATTAACCTAAATATATATTCTACTGTAATATTAAACTGATATATATTCTACTGTAATATTAACCTGATATATATTATACTGTATATTAACCTGATATATATTCTACTGTATATTAACCTGATATATATTATACTGTAATATTAACCTGATATATATTCTACTGTACTATTAACCTGATATATATTCTACTGTAATATTAACCTGATATATATTCTACTGTAATATTAACCTGATATATATTCTACTGCAATATTAACCTGATATATATTCTACTGTAATATTAACCTGATATATATTCTACTGTAATATTAAACTGATATATATTCTACTGTAATATTAACCTGATATATATTATACTGTATATTAACCTGATATATATTCTACTGTATATTAACCTGATATATATTATACTGTAATATTAACCTGATATATATTCTACTGTAATATTAACCCGATATATATTCTACTGTAATATTAAACTGATATATATTCTACTGTAATATTAACCTGATATATATTCTACTGTATATTAACCTGATATATATTCTACTGTAATATTAGCCTGATATATATTCTTCTGTGTTGTTTAATTCCAGCCCCAGCATGAGGGTCTCCTTTATAGTGTTTTCGTCTTCAGCCAAAGTGATGTTACCTCTCACTGGAGACAGGTGTGGTATCCCTCCTATTGAGAATGACATAACATATAATAAGCCTTGTAATAACACATTATAAGCGTTCATATTACATGCTTATAACAGTCATAACTATGGACATTGTTATTTGTATCCACTGGCAAAAACACTGTGCCAGAAAATGTTGGATGGTGAGTTGATGTCTTTCCGTTTGAAGGTATGAAATCCAGGAAGGCCTGGAGAGACTGAGAGAGGTGAAGCCTGCAGGGGAGACCTACATGCATGAAGGGATTAAAGAGGTGCAGTATGGGTAACACGTTCATTGGATAGTCCCCAATACATACTTTACAGATGTTCAACTATCCATTAACCCTAAACCTAACCCTAAACCTAACCCTAAACCTTACTCTAAACCTAACCCTAATCCTTACCCTAAACCTTACCCTAAACTTAATCCCAAACCTAATCCTAATCCTAAACCAAATCCCAAACCTTACCCTAAACCTAATCCTTACCCTAAACCTTACCCTAAACCTAATCCTAAACTGAATCCTAAACCTTACCCTAAACCTTACCTTAAACCTAATCCTAATCCTAAACCTTACCCTAAACCTTACCCTAAACCTAATCCTAAACCGAATCCTAAACCTAGTCTAAACCACTAGCCAGTGGTCACCTCACTAGAGAAGCCTTCAGTACTGGGCATAATATCCCCCACATTATAATCATTACAGTAAAATACTGTGTTAGCATTTTCAGTCTGCCAATGACCCTGCCTGTGCTAGCATTGTCGGTCTGCCACTGACCCTGTCTGTGCAAGCCTTGTCAGTCTGCCGTTTGACCCTATTTGTGCTAGCCTTGTCAGTCTTCCATTTGATCCTATCTGTGCTACCATTGTCAGTCTGCCATTTGATCCTATCTGTGCTACCATTGTCAGTCTGCCATTTGATCCTATCTGTGCTAGCCTTGTCAGTCTGCCAATGACCCTGCCTGTGCTAGCCTTGTCAGTCTGCCATTTGATCCTATCTGTCCTAGCCTAATAGCTAGGCGTTTGACCCTATCTGTGCTAGCCTAACGGCTAGGCGTTTGACCCTATCTGTGCTAGCCTAACAGCTAGGCGTTTGACCCTATCTGTCCTAGCCTAATAGCTAGGCGTTTGACCCCATCTGTGCTAGCCTAACAGCTAGGCGTTTGACCCCATCTGTGCTAGCCTAACAGCTAGGCGTTTGACCCCATCTGTGCTAGCCTAACAGCTAGGCGTTTGACCCTATCTGTGCTAGCCTAACAGCTAGGCGTTTGACCCTATCTGTGCTAGCCTAACAGCTAGGCGTTTGACCCTATCTGTGCTAGCCTAACAGCTAGGCGTTTGACCCTATCTGTGCTAGCCTAACAGCTAGGCGTTTGACCCTATCTGTGCTAGCCTAACAGCTAGGCGTTTGACCCCATCTGTGCTAGCCTAACAGCTAGGCGTTTGACCCTATCTGTGCTAGCCTAACAGCTAGGCGTTTGACCCTATCTGTGCTAGCCTAACAGCTAGGCATTTGACCCTATCTGTGCTAGCCTAACGTGCTAGCCTAGCGTTTGCTATCTGTGCTAGCCTAGCGCTTGCTGTGTTGGCACTAAACACTGTTTAAAATAGGGAGCAATTCAAAAGCCTACCATGCTGGAAGTACTCCAGGTGAACTAACGAATACATTATGACTCCTCTATAACAGTTCATTTTGAATGTATTCTCCTTCTGTAGACATGTCAGGTGTATTATAGGTTGGGGTCACTGCCATTTCAATTATAGTCAACTCAGCCAGGAAGTAAACTTAAAAAAAATGGAATTCCAATTCCAATTTTCCTAATTGGAATGCATGAAGCAAAATTGTAATTGGAGTTGTAATTTCCGTTTACTTCCTGTAATTTCCGTTTACTTCCTGAGTTGACTGAACAGTAGGCCTAATGGAACTGACACCAACCCTCTTACTCTATAGTGTTATTTACTAATAAAGCTCATATCTCTCTGTTTATTCTTTGTGTTTGAACCTGAAAAGGCAAACCTTCAAATCAAAGCCCAAGCGACCAAGTCCTCCAGCATCATCGTGGCTTTGACGGACGGAAAGCTGGAGGTCTATGTACATGAACTAACAGTTGAAATGGTGAGGTTTTTTATCCAAACGAAAATTATTCACGTTTACAAGGTGAAAAGGATGGTTTTCTAATAACAGACTAAGCCTAGTCTTAGACTAAAAAGCATGCTCAATTGAGAATTTCCATGAAAAAAAAAAAAAAATGATAATGTATAATCTGGGTCGAAGAATTCTGGCATGAATGTTCAATTCAGAGAGTTACTTGTTGGTTTAAAGTTAAAGTTGTTCTGTTTCTTTTTTCTTTCTTTCAATTCAATTCAATTCAATTAAGTTAAATTCAATTCAACTCAATTCAATTCAAGGGCTTTATTGGCATTGGAAACATGTGTTAACATTGCCAAAGCAAGTGAGGTAGATAATATATAAAGTCAAATAAACAATAAAACAATATTTTTCTCTAATGCAGGCCAACGATGCAAGGTACTACGGTGCTCGTGTGTACTGTGTTGGTATCAAGGACTTTGACGAGCAACAGCTAGCCGAGGTGGCTGACACCAAAGATCAAGTGTTTCCTGTTAAAGATGGCTTCCATGCACTCAAAGGCATTGTGAATTCAGTAAGACATGTTCATTTATTCACTGTTTTACTGTAAATAAATGTGAAGTAGGCGGTGAGTTTTCAAGGCACTACCTTCTTGTGGGGGAAAAAATACCTTTTGTTTGAAGCTTGTAGGTAGCTTAGTGGTTAGAGTGTTAGAGTGTTGGACTAGTAACCAAAAGGTTGCTAGATCAAATCCCCGAGCTGACAGGGTAACGATCTGTTGTTCTGCCCCTGAACAAGGCAGTTAACCCACTGTTCATAGGCCGTCATTGAAAATAAGAATTTGTTCTTACTGACTTGCCTAGTTAAATAAAGGTAAAATTGGAAAGACTCTCCATTTACGTAGATGGACAGAGAGTAGGTACATGGAAAGAGAGAGTAGGTAGATGGAAAGAGAGTAGGTAGATGGAAAGAGAGAGTAGGTAGATGGAAAGAGAGTAGATAGTAGGTAGATGGAAAGAGAGTAGGTAGATGGAAAGAGAGAGTAGGTAGATGGAAAGAGAGAGTAGGTAGATGGAAAGAGAGAGTAGGTAGATGGAAAGAGAGTAGGTAGATGGAAAGAGAGAGTAGGTAGATGGAAAGAGAGTAGAGAGTAGGTAGATGGAAAGAGAGTAGGTAGATGGAAAGAGAGAGTAGGTAGATGGAAAGAGAGTAGATAGTAGGTAGATGGAAAGAGAGAGTAGGTAGATGGAAAGAGAGTAGGTAGATGGAAAGAGAGTAGAGAGTAGGTAGATGGAAAGAGAGTAGGTAGATGGAAAGAGAGTAGAGAGTAGGTAGATGGAAAGAGAGAGTAGGTAGATGGAAAGAGAGAGTAGGTAGATGGAAAGAGAGTAGAGAGTAGGTAGATGGAAAGAGAGTAGGTAGATGGAAAGAGAGAGTAGGTAGATGGAAAGAGAGAGTAGGTACATGGAAAGAGAGTAGATAGTAGGTAGATGGAAAGAGAGTAGATAGTAGTTAGATGGAAAGAGAGAGTAGGTAGATGGAAAGAGAGAGTAGGTAGATGGAAAGAGAGTAGATAGTAGGTACATGGAAAGAGAGAGTAGGTAGATGGAAAGAGAGTAGAGAGTAGGTAGATGGAAAGAGAGTAGGTAGATGGAAAGAGAGAGTAGGTAGATGGAAAGAGAGTAGATAGATGGAAAGAGAGAGTAGGTAGATGGAAAGAGAGAGTAGGTAGATGGAAAGAGAGAGTAGGTAGATGGAAAGAGAGTAGGTAGATGGAAAGAGAGAGTAGGTAGATGGAAAGAGAGTAGAGAGTAGGTACATGGAAAGAGAGAGTAGGTAGATGGAAAGAGAGTAGAGAGTAGGTAGATGGAAAGAGAGAGTAGGTAGATGGAAAGAGAGTAGGTAGATGGAAAGAGAGTAGGTAGATGGAAAGAGAGTAGGTAGATGGAAAGAGAGTAGGTAGATGGAAAGAGAGTAGAGAGTAGGTAGATGGAAAGAGAGTAGGTAGATGGAAAGAGAGAGTAGGTAGATGGAAAGAGAGAAGGTAGATGGAAAGAGAGAGTAGGTAGATGGAAAGAGAGTAGAGAGTAGGTAGATGGAAAGAGAGAGTAGGTAGATGGAAAGAGAGTAGAGAGTAGGTAGATGGAAAGAGAGAGTAGTTAGATGGAAAGAGAGTAGAGAGTAGGTAGATGGAAAGAGAGTAGGTACATGGAAAGAGAGAGTAGGTAGGTGGAAAGAGAGATTAGGTAGATGGAAAGAGAGAGTAGGTAGATGGAAAGAGAGAGTAGGTAGATGGAAAGAGAGTAGAGAGTAGGTAGATGGAAAGAGAGAGTAGGTAGATGGAAAGAGAGTAGTGAGTAGGTAGATGGAAAGAGAGTAGGTAGATGGAAAGAGAGTAGGTAGATGGAAAGAGAGTAGGTAGATGGAAAGAGAGAGTAGGTACATGGAAAGAGAGAGTAGGTAGATGGAAAGACAGTAGAGAGTAGGTAGATGGAAAGAGAGTAGGTAGATGGAAAGAGAGTAGGTAGATGGAAAGAGAGTAGAGAGTAGGTAGATGGAAAGAGAGTAGGTACATGGAAAGAGAGAGTAGGTAGATGGAAAGAGAGAGTAGGTAATAACTGCTTGTGGCTCTCTGTGTTTCAACATGTAGACAGGAAAGGCTGTGTTTAACCACCTACAGTAACAGAATCCGCAGGAGGACAGCGCTGTCCTCAGTGCTGACAGTTAGTCATTGGCAGTGTTTGGGGAAGCTACTCTGAAAATATAGTTTTTTTTCCAAGCTACCAATTACTTCACACCGGAATAAGTTACACTAAATCTACCTTTAAGATAAATAGATTTTTTACTAACATTACTTTGAAAAAGTCCAAACTTCATCCAAACTACTTCATGAAAAAGTATCATATGTAAATTTGACGTGATACACTACAACTTGCAAGAACATGTCACTTTGGGGTCATATGTTAACAGAATATGTAATTTAGCCTACTTAAAAACAAATAAAACAAAGTTCAAGTGAGAATTTGACATGTCTGATTCTGAAATTGAAAGAAAGTTATGGTCTACTACACTAGTTAGCTACACTGCTACATGGTGAAACAGTAGTGTGTAGCTCCAGTAGTTAGCTACATCGCTACATGGTAAAACGTGTATTAACTACTGGAAATACTACCTTAATTATAATTTTGTTCAACTACCACCAAGCTACTGCAACATTTAGTTACATTACTAATTGAACAATAGTGTTTGACCAAAATCGGAAAACACACATTCTCACGCAACCCCTAATCGCTGCAAAGCTCCAAAGTTGCACAATTTTGACCAGCTGAATTACTGTTTGTGTTCCAAAGGAAACACACACAGAGAGAGAGAGAGAGGGAGAGAGAGAGAGAGTGAGAGACAGCATTCTCCAGTGATTAGTAATCTTGGATGCTGCTGGACCTCGCTGGCCTCGTCAGTCCTCACTTGGATTTCTACGATTTGAAATCATCTGTGCAGCTTTCAGCTTTCTGGGACCCACTCTCTCCGCGTGTACAGTATACAGTGACTTCATGACAAGTGTTCCCGGAAAAATGTGCCTGAATTGAGAGAAGTCAGTACAATTGTAACTTTAGTAAAATTTTATAATTGTTTTGAAATGCCGACTGTTAGTGACTTCATATTCTAATGAAGGCTGTGAAGTACTATGCAACACTGTTGTGGTCATATCCTGTTATGCAGAGGCAGACTGCCCTTCATATTCAGCATGTAGCAGAGGAAGGCCCAGAAAATGGTGAACGACTCCAGACACCCAAGTCATAGACTGTTCTCTCTGCTACCGCACGACAAGCTGTACCGGAGAGCCAAGTCATAGACTGTTCTCTCTGCTACCGCACGACAAGCTGTGAGAGCCAAGTCATAGACTGTTCTCTCTGCTATCGCACGACAAGCTGTACCGGAGAGCCAAGTCTAGGTCCAAAAGGCTGCTTAACAGCTTCTATCCCCAAGCAATAAGACTGCTGAATAATTAATCAAGTGGCCACTTTGACTTTTTATATTGACCTACACCCCTGTGTTTTGTACACTGCTGCTACTCTGTTTATTATCTATGTACAGTCACTTTACCCCCACCTACATGTACAGATTACCTCAACTAACCTGTACTATCTATGTACAGTCACTTTACCCCCACCTACATGTACAGATTACCTCAACTAACCTGTACTACTGTTTATTATCTATGTACAGTCACTTTACCCCTACCTACATGTACAGATTACCTCAACTAACCTGTACTACTGTTTATTATCTATGTATAGTCACTTTACCCCTACCTACATGTACAGATTACCTCAACTAACCTGTACTACTGTTTATTATCTATGTACAATCACTTTACCACCACCTACATGTACAGATTACCTCAACTAACCTGTACTACTGTTTATTATCTATGTACAGTCACTTTACCCCTACCTACATGTACAGATTACCTCAACTAACCTGTACTACTGTTTATTATCTATGTACAGTCACTTTACCCCTACCTACATGTACAGATTACCTCAACTAACCTGTACTAACCACTACCTCAACTAACCTGTACTATCCATGTACAGTCACTTTACCCCTACCTACATGTACAGATTACCTCAACTAACCTGTACTACTGTTTATTATCTATGTACAGTCACTTTACCCCCACCTACATGTACAGATTACCTCAACTAACCTGTACTATCTATGTACAGTCACTTTACCCCCACCTACATGTACAGATTACCTCAACTAACCTGTACTACTGTTTATTATCTATGTACAGATTACCTCGACTAACCTGTACTACTGTTTATTATCTATGTACAGATTACCTCAACTAACCTGTACTACTGTTTATTATCTATGTACAGATTACCTCAACTAACCTGTACTACTGTTTATTATCTATGTACAGATTACCTCAACTAACCTGTACTACTGTTTATTATCTATGTAGTCACTTTACCCCTACCTACATGTACATATCTACCTCAACTAACCTGTACTACTGTTTATTATCTATGTACAGTCACTTTACCCCTACCTACATGTACAAATGACCTCAACTAACCTGTACTACTGTTTATTATCTATGTAGTCACTTTACCCCTACCTACATGTACAGATTACCTCAACTAACCTGTACTATCTATGTACAGTCACTTTACCCCTACCTACATGTACAGATTACCTCAACTAACCCGTACCCCCGCACACTGACTCTGTACCGTAACACCCTGTATATAGCCTCCACACTGACTCTGTACCGGTACCCCCTGTATATAGCCTCCACACTGACTCTGTACTGGTACCCCCTGTATATAGCCTCCACACTGACTCTGTACCTGTACCCCTGTATATAGCCTCCACATTGACTCTGTACCGGTGCCCCCTGTATATAGCCTCCACATTGACTCTGTACCGATACCCCCTGTATATAGTCTCCACATTGACTCTGTACCGATACCCCCTGTATATAGTCTCCACATTGACTCTGTACCGGTACCCCCTGTATATAGCCTCCACATTGACTCAGTACTAGTACCCCCTGTATATAGCCTCCACACTGACTCTGTACCGGTACCCCCTGTATATAGCCTCCACACTGACTCTGTACCGGTACCCCCTGTATATAGCCTCCACATTGACTCTGTACCGTAATACCCTGTATATAGCCTCCCCACTGACTCTGTACCGGGTACCCCCTGTATATAGCCTCCACACTGACTCTGTACCGGTACCCCCTGTATATAGCCTCCACATTGACTCTGTACCGTAACACCCTGTATATAGCCTCCACACTGACTCTGTACCGGTACCCCCTGTATATAGCCTCCACACTGACTCTGTACCGGTACCCCCTGTATATAGCCTCCACACTGACTCGGTACCAGTACCCCCTGTATATAGCCTCCACACTGACTCTGTACCGGTACCCCCTGTATATAGTCTCCACATTGACTCTGTACCGGTACCCCCTGTATATAGCCTCCACATTGACTCTGTACCGGTACCCCCTGTATATAGCCTCCACACTGACTCTGTACCGTTACCCCCTGTATATAGCCTCCACATTGACTCTGTACCGGTACCCCCTGTATATAGCCTCCACACTGACTCTGTACCGATACCCCCTGTATATAGCCTCCACACTGACTCTGTACCGGTACCCCCTGTATATAGCCTCCACACTGACTCTGTACCCGTACCCCCTGTATATAGCCTCCACATTGACTCTGTACCAGTACCCCCTGTATATAGCCTCCACACTGACTCTGTACCGATACCCCCTGTATATAGCCTCCACACTGACTCTGTACCGGTACCCCCTGTATATAGCCTCCACATTGACTCTGTACCGGTACCCCCTGTATATAGCCTCCACACTGACTCTGTACCCGTACCCCCTGTATATAGCCTCCACATTGACTCTGTACCGGTACCCCCTGTATATAGCCTCCACACGGACTCTGTACCGATACCCCCTGTATATAGCATCCACACTGACTCTGTACCGGTACCCCCTGTATATAGCCTCCACACTGACTCTGTACCCGTACCCCCTGTATATAGCCTCCACATTGACTCTGTACCAGTACCCCCTGTATATAGCCTCCACACTGACTCTGTACCGATACCCCCTGTATATAGCCTCCACACTGACTCTGTACCGGTACCCCCTGTATATAGCCTCCACATTGACTCTGTACCGGTACCCCCTGTATATAGCCTCCACATTGACTCTGTACCGGTACCCCCTGTATACAGCCTCCACATTGACTCTGTACCGATACCCCCTGTATATAGCCTCCACATTGACTCTGTACCGTAACACCCTGTATATAGCCTCCACATTGACTCTGTACCGATACCCCCTGTATATAGCCTCCACATTGACTCTGTACCGGTACCCCCTGTATACAGCCTCCACATTGACTCTGTACTGATACCCCCTGTATATAGCCTCCACATTGACTCTGTACCGGTACCCCCTGTATACAGCCTCCACACTGACTCGGTACCGGTACCCCCTGTATATAGCCTCCACATTGACTCTGTACCGATCCCCCCTGTATATAGCCTCCACATTGACTCTGTACCGGTACCCCCTGTATATAGCCTCCACACTGACTCTGTACCGGTACCCCCTGTATATAGCCTCCACACTGACTCTGTACCGGTACCCCCTGTATATAGCCTCCACATTGACTCTGTACCGTAATACCCTGTATATAGCCTCCCCACTGACTCTGTACCGGTACCCCCTGTATATAGCCTCCACATTGACTCTGTACCGGTACCCCCTGTATATAGCCTCCACATTGACTCTGTACTGTAACACCCTGTATATAGCCTCCAGACTGACTCTGTACCGGGTACCCCCTGTATATAGCCTCCACACTGACTCTGTACCGGTACCCCCTGTATATAGCCTCCACATTGACTCTGTACCGTAACACCCTGTATATAGCCTCCACACTGACTCTGTACCGGTACCCCCTGTATATAGCCTCCACACTGACTCTGTACCGGTACCCCCTGTATATAGCCTCCACACTGACTCGGTACCAGTACCCCCTGTATATAGCCTCCACACTGACTCTGTACCGGTACCCCCTGTATATAGTCTCCACATTGACTCTGTACCGGTACCCCCTGTATATAGCCTCCACATTGACTCTGTACCGGTACCCCCTGTATATAGCCTCCACACTGACTCTGTACCCGTACCCCCTGTATATAGCCTCCACATTGACTCTGTACCGGTACCCCCTGTATATAGCCTCCACACTGACTCTGTACCGATACCCCCTGTATATAGCCTCCACACTGACTCTGTACCGGTACCCCCTGTATATAGCCTCCACACTGACTCTGTACCCGTACCCCCTGTATATAGCCTCCACATTGACTCTGTACCAGTACCCCCTGTATATAGCCTCCACACTGACTCTGTACCGATACCCCCTGTATATAGCCTCCACACTGACTCTGTACCGGTACCCCCTGTATATAGCCTCCACATTGACTCTGTACCGGTACCCCCTGTATATAGCCTCCACACTGACTCTGTACCCGTACCCCCTGTATATAGCCTCCACATTGACTCTGTACCGGTACCCCCTGTATATAGCCTCCACACGGACTCTGTACCGATACCCCCTGTATATAGCCTCCACACTGACTCTGTACCGGTACCCCCTGTATATAGCCTCCACACTGACTCTGTACCCGTACCCCCTGTATATAGCCTCCACATTGACTCTGTACCAGTACCCCCTGTATATAGCCTCCACACTGACTCTGTACCGATACCCCCTGTATATAGCCTCCACACTGACTCTGTACCGGTACCCCCTGTATATAGCCTCCACATTGACTCTGTACCGGTACCCCCTGTATATAGCCTCCACATTGACTCTGTACCGGTACCCCCTGTATACAGCCTCCACATTGACTCTGTACCGATACCCCCTGTATATAGCCTCCACATTGACTCTGTACCGTAACACCCTGTATATAGCCCCCACATTGACTCTGTACCGATACCCCCTGTATATAGCCTCCACATTGACTCTGTACCGGTACCCCCTGTATACAGCCTCCACATTGACTCTGTACTGATACCCCCTGTATATAGCCTCCACATTGACTCTGTACCGGTACCCCCTGTATACAGCCTCCACACTGACTCGGTACCGGTACCCCCTGTATATAGCCTCCACATTGACTCTGTACCGATACCCCCTGTATATAGCCTCCACATTGACTCTGTACCGGTACCCCCTGTATATAGCCTCCACATTGACTCTGTATCGGTTCCCCCTGTATATAGCCTCCACATTGACTCTGTATCGGTTCCCCCTGTATATAGCCTCCACATTGACTCTGTACCGGTACCCCCTGTATATAGCCTCCACATTGACTCTGTACCGGTACCCCCTGTATATAGCCTCCACATTGACTCTGTACCGATACCCCCTGTATATAGCCTCCACATTGACTCTGTACCGGTACCCCCTGTATATAGCCTCCACATTGACTCTGTATCGGTTCCCCCTGTATATAGCCTCCACATTGACTCTGTATCGGTTCCCCCTGTATATAGCCTCCACATTGACTCTGTATCGGTTCCCCCTGTATATAGCCTCCACATTGACTCTGTATCGGTTCCCCCTGTATATAGCCTCATTACTGTTATGTAATTTTATTTTCTTACTTTTAATTTTTTTTATTTTGTTTATTTAGTAAATATTTTCTTAAATCTATGCGTAGGAGACCTTAACCGTGAAAAGATTACTTACACGCTCTTAACCACCAATGCAGTTCAAGAAATAGAGTTAAGAAAATATTTACCAAATAAACTAAAGTAATACAATTGTATGAAATCAAAAAGTAAATAAACAATAAAATGAATTGTTGTATCAATAGCCCTAGTAAATGCTCTCTCCACTTCGGATTCAAGTTTTTTTTGCGGTGACATTTTCAGTTAATATGAAAATTTTCACCCATTGTGTAGGATGGAGTTGCATAGTTTGCCCTCTGTTGATTTATTGGTATAGTAGGAGATAGTCTGTCTGACAGTGGGCTCACATAGAAGGCCTTTCTATATGATCATGCCATCTGTACGACAGTGGGCTCACATAGAAGGCCTTTCTATATGATAATGCCATCTGTACGACAGTGGGCTCACATAGAAGGCCTTTCTATATGATAAAGCCATCTGTACGACAGTGGGCTCACATAGAAGGCCTTTCTATATGATAATGCCAGATGTATGACAGTGGGCTCACATAGAAGGCCTTTCTATATGATAATGCCATCTGTACGACAGTGAGCTCACATAGAAGGCCTTTCTATATGATAAAGCCATCTGTACGACAGTGGGCTCACATAGAAGGCCTTTCTATATGATAATGCCATCTGTACGACAGTGGGCTCACATAGAAGGCCTTTCTATATGATAAAGCCATATGTATGACAGTGGGCTCACATAGAAGGCCTTTCTATATGGTAATGCCATCTGTACGACAGTGGGCTCACATAGAAGGCCTTTCGATATGATAATGCCATCTGTACGACAGTGGGCTCACACAGAAGGCCTTTCTATATGATAATGCCATCTGTACGACAGTGGGCTCACATAGAAGGCCTTTCTATATGATAAAGCCATCTGTACGACAGTGGGCTCACATAGAAGGCCTTTCTATATGATAAAGCCATCTGTATGACAGTGGGCTCACATATAAGGCCTTTCTATATGATAATGCCATCTGTACGACAGTGGGCTCACATAGAAGGCCTTTCTATATGATAAAGCCATATGTATGACAGTGGGCTCACATAGAAGGCCTTTCTATATGATAAAGCCATCTGTATGACAGTGGGCTCACATAGAAGGCCTTTCTATATGATAAAGCCATCTGTACGACAGTGGGCTCACATAGAAGGCCTTTCTATATGATAAAGCCATCTGTATGACAGTGAGCTCACATAGAATACCTTTCTATATGATAATGCCATCTGTATGACAGTGGGCTCACATAGAATACCTTTCTATATGATAATGCCATCTGTACGACAGTGGGCTCACATAGAGGCCTTTCTATATGATAATGCCATCTGTACGACAGTGGGCTCACATAGAAGGCCTTTCTATATGATAATGCCATCTGTACGACAGTGGGCTCACATAGAAGGCCTTTCTATATGATAAAGCCATCTGTATGACAGTGGGCTCACATAGAAGGCCTTTCTATATGATAATGCCATCTGTACGACAGTGGGCTCACATAGAAGGCCTTTCTATATGATAAAGCCATCTGTATGACAGTGGGCTCACATAGAAGGCCTTTCTATATGATAATGCCAGATGTACGACAGTGGGCTCACATAGAAGGCCTTTCTATATGATAATGCCAGATGTATGACAGTGGGCTCACATAGAAGGCCTTTCTATATGATAATGTCAGATGTACGACAGTGGGCTCACATAGAAGGCCTTTCTATATGATAATGCCATCTGTATGACAGTGGGCTCACATGGATGTCGGCTCTGGGTTTTTAGTAGAACGGAGGAATGTAATAGCCCTGCATAAATTATCCATCAATGATGAATTAGCTCTCCCTTCTCTCCCTCTCTCTCCTTTCTCTCCCCTACTCCTCCCTCACGTAGGTCCCTCTCTCTCCTCTCTCTCCCCTACTCCTCCCTCCCGTAGGTCCCTCTCTCCCCCCACATAGCTCCCTCTCTCTCCTCTCTCTAACCCTATTCCTCCCTCCCGTTGGTCCCTCTCTCTCCTCTCTCTCCCCTACTCCTCCCTCCCGTAGGTCTCTCTCTCCTCTCTCTCCCCTACTCCTTCCTCCCGTAGGTCCCTCTCTCCCCCCACATAGCTCCCTCTCTCTGCTCTCTCTAACCCTATTCCTCCCTCCCGTAGGTCCCTCTCTCTCCTCTCTCTCCCCTACTCCTCCCTCCCGTAGGTCTCTCTCTCCTCTCTCTCCCCTACTCCTTCCTCCCGTTGGTCCCTCTCTCCCCCCACATAGCTCCCTCTCTCTCCTCTCTCTAACCCTATTCCTCCCTCCCGTTGGTCCCTCTCTCTCCTCTCTCTCCCCTACTCCTCCCTCCCGTAGGTCCCTCTCTCCTCTCTCTCCCCTACTCCTCCCTCCCGTAGGTCCCTCTCTCCCCCCACATAGCTCCCTCTCTCTCCTCTCTCTAACCCTATTCCTCCCTCCCGTAGGTCTCTCTCTCCTCTCTCTCCCCTACTCCTCCATCCTGTAGATCTCTCTCTCCTCTCTCTCCCCTACTCCTCCCTCCCGTAGGTCCCTCTCTCTCCCCTACTCCTCCCTCCCGTAGGTCCCTCTCTCCCCCCACATAGCTCCCTCTCTCCTCTCTCTCCCCTACTCCTCCCTCCCGTAGGTCTCTCTCTCCTCTCTCTCCCCTACCCCTCCCTCCCGAATGTCCCTCTCTCCCCCCACATAGCTCCCTCTCTCTCCTCTCTCTCCCCTACTCCTCCCTCTCGTAGGTCCCTCTCTCCCCCCACATAGCTCCCTCTCTCTCCTCTCTCTCCCCTACTCCTCCCTCCCGTAGGTCCCTCTCTCCCCCCACATAGCTCCCTCTCTCTCCTCTCTCTCCCCTACTCCTCCCTCCCGTAGGTCCCTGTCTCCCCCCACATAGCTCCCTCCCTCCTCTCTCTCCCCTACTCCTCCCTCCCGTAGGTCTCTCTCTCCTCTCTCTCCCCTACTCCTCCCTCCCGTAGGTCCCTCTCCCCTCTCTCCCCCCACATAGCTCCCTCTCTCTCCTCTCTCTCCCCTACTCCTCCCTCCCGTAGGTCCCTCTCTCCCCCCACATAGCTCCCTCTCTCTCCTCTCTCTCCCCTACTCCCTCCCGTAGGTCCCTCTCTCCCCCCACATAGCTCCCTCTCTCTGCTCTCTCTAATCCTTCTCCTCCTTCCTGTAGGTCCCTCTCTCCCCCCACATAGCTCCCTCTCTCTCCTCTCTCTAACCCTACTCCTCCCTCCCGTAGGTCCCTCTCTCCCCCCACATAGCTCCCTCTCTCTCCTCTCTCTAACCCTACTCCTCCCTCCCGTAGGTCCCTGTCTCCCCCCACATAGCTCCCTCTCTCCTCTCTCTAACCCTACTCCTCCCTCCCGTAGGTCCCTCTCTCCCCCCACATAGCTCCCTCTCTCTCTTCTCTCTAACCCTACTCCTCCCTCCCGTAGGTCCCTCTCTCCCCCCACATAGCTCCCTCTCTCTCCTCTCTCTAACCCTACTCCTCCCTCCCGTAGGTCCCTCTCTCCCCCCACATAGCTCCCTCTCTCTCCTTTCTCTAACCCTACTCCTCCTTCCCGAAGGTCCCTCTCTCCCCCACTCATCTTTGTCTCTTCCGTTCCTCCCCGTCTATCACTCCTCTCCCCCTCGCTCCATCTCTTCCCCCAGTCTTCTGAACTCTCTAAAGTCTCGTCTAATGTCATCGTATCCATTCCGTTCTGCAGATATTAAAGCAGTCCTGTACAGAGATCCTGACAGTGGAGCCTTCCAGTGTCTGTGTGAACCGTAAGTGTTGTGTTGTTTGTGGGAGTGTGTTGTGTTGCATCGCGGGCACTCCCAGCGCAGGGCCTGTATTTATGTTCCATTGCTGGTCATAAAGACTGCCGTCCTGCGTTTGTGTGTCCTTAGTGTTGTCTAGTTTGTGTGTCCTTAGTGTTGTCTAGTGTGTGTGTCCTTAGTGTTGTCTAGTGTGTGTGTCCTTAGTGTTGTCTAGTGTGTGTGTCCTTAGTGTTGTCTAGTGTGTGTGTCCTTAGTGTTGTCTAGTGTGTGTCCTTAGTGTTGTCTAGTGTGTGTGTCCTTAGTGTTGTCTAGTGTGTGTGTCCTTAGTGTTGTCTAGTGTGTGTGTCCTTAGTGTTGTCTAGTGTGTGTCCTTAGTGTTGTCTAGTGTGTGTGTCCTTAGTGTTGTCTAGTGTGTATCCTTAGTGTTGTCTAGTGTGTGTGTCCTTAGTGTTGTCTGGTGTGTGTCCTTAGTGTTATGTAGTGTGTGTGTCCTTAGTGTTGTCTAGTGTGTGTGTCCTTAGTGTTGTCTAGTGTGTGTCCTTAGTGTTATCTAGTGTGTGTGTCCTTAGTGTTGTCTAGTTTGTGTGTCCTTAGTGTTGTCTAGTGTGTGTGTCCTTAGTGTTGTCTAGTGTGTGTGTCCTTAGTGTTGTCTGGTGTGTGTCCTTAGTGTTATCTAGTGTGTGTGTCCTTAGTGTTGTCTAGTGTGTGTCCTTAGTGTTGTCTAGTGTGTGTGTCCTTAGTGTTGTCTAGTGTGTGTGCCCTTAGTGTTGTCTAGTGTGTGTCCTTAGTGTTGTCTAGTGTGTGTGTCCTTAGTGTTGTCTAGTGTGTATCCTTAGTGTTGTCTAGTGTGTGTGTCCTTAGTGTTGTCTGGTGTGTGTCCTTAGTGTTATGTAGTGTGTGTGTCCTTAGTGTTGTCTAGTGTGTGTGTCCTTAGTGTTGTCTAGTGTGTGTGTCCTTAGTGTTGTCTAGTGTGTGTCCTTAGTGTTGTCTAGTGTGTGTGTCCTTAGTGTTGTCTAGTGTGTGTGTCCTTAGTGTTTTCTAGTGTGTGTGCCCTTAGTGTTGTCTAGTGTGTGTCCTTAGTGTTGTCTAGTGTGTGTGTCCTTAGTGTTGTCTAGTGTGTGTCCTTAGTGTTGTCTAGTGTGTGTCCTTAGTGTTGTCTAGTGTGTGTGTCCTTAGTGTTGTCTAGTGTGTGTCCTTAGTGTTGTCTAGTGTGTGTCCTTAGTGTTGTGTAGTGTGTGTCCTTAGTGTTGTCTAGTGTGTGTCCTTAGTGTTGTCTAGTGTGTGTGTCCTTAGTGTTGTCTAGTGTGTGTGTCCTTAGTGTTGTCTAGTGTGTGTCCTTAGTGTTGTCTAGTGTGTGTCCTTAGTGTTGTCTAGTGTGTGTGTCCTTAGTGTTGTCTAGTGTGTGTCCTTAGTGTTGTCTAGTGTGTGTCCTTAGTGTTGTCTAGTGTGTGTCCTTAGTGTTCCTAGGCCGTCATTGAAAATAAGAATTTGTTCTTAACTTACTTGCCTAGTTAAATAAAAGGTTAGTGTTGTCTAGTGTGTGTGTCCTTAGTGTTGTACAGTGTGTGTGTCCTTAGTGTTGTTCAGTGTGTGTGTGTGTGTGTGTCTGTCTGTGTGTATGTATTTGTGTGTGTTTCTGTCTGTGTGTGTGTGTGTGTGTGTGTGTGTGTGTGTGTGTGTGTGTGTGTGTGTGTGTCTGTGTGTCTGTGTGTGTTTCGTCCCGAGTTCCCTCTCCCCACTTTCTCCTCTATTTTGTTTACATGACACAGAGTCGTTTGACATCGTGCTTCGAGGGAACGGCTTCTCTGTGGGACGAGGCAACGGCGGGGTCGTCTGTAGCTTCGTGGTGGGCCAGCAGATCTACAGTAAGTAAACACACACACACACCCACACAAACCATGTGGTTCCTACTGTATAGCCATCTAGAAGAGAAACACACGCAGGATGTAGCTGGGTGATGTATTTTCCTGTTGGGATCATGCAGTCTGTTCTGTCAACAGATAGACTTCTCAGGAAGAGAACTACATTGGAAGGGAACTATATTGGCCACATCTAGCCACATCTAGCCACATCTAGCCACATCTAGCCAAGCCTTCATTTTGGTGGAACTCTCTCTCTCTAAAGTTATTTCTGATTCTTCAGCAGTGGATTAAAATAGTTTTCATAGTTTCCACACACACACACACACACACACACACACACACACACACACACACACACACACACACACACACACACACACACACACACACACACACACACACACACACAGAAACACACACACACACACACGCGCGCGCGCACGCACACACGTACACACACAGAAACACACACACACAGACACACACACGTCTACTGACTGACTAGCAGGCCTGTCCTGTCTGTGCCAGGGGTTGTGACACATGTACTGACTGACTAGCAGGTTGTCCACAATGTGATTCCACTCATAGCCAAGATGCCTTCACGTGTTTTATATCTGCATACAAAGCATTCCCCCGGACAGGGACGCTTGGCAGCTGTCAGTCACTAGAGAACATTTAGTCTGTCAGCAAACCTAATCTAGATGGCTGCTACTCCTCCTAATCTAGATGGCTGCTACTCCTCCTAATCTAGATGGCTGCTACTCCTCCTAATCTAGATGGCTGCTACTCCTCCTAATCTGGATGGCTGCTACTCCTCCTAATCTAGATGGCTGCTACTCCTCCTAATCTAGATGGCTGCTACTCCTCCTAATCTAGATGGCTGCTACTCCTCCTAATCTAGATGGCTGCTACTCCTCCTAATCTAGATGGCTGCTACTCCTCCTAATCTAGATGGCTGCTACTCCTCCTAATCTAGATGGCTGCTACTCCTCCTAATCTAGATGGCTGCTACTCCTCCTAATCTAGATGGCTGCTACTCCTCCTAATCTAGATGGCTGCTACTCCTCCTAATCTAGATGGCTGCTACTCCTCCTAATCTAGATGGCTGCTACTCCTCCTAATCTAGATGGATGCTACTCCTCCTAATCTAGATGGCTGCTACTCCTCCTAATCTAGATGGCTGCTACTCCTCCTAATCTAGATGGCTGCTACTCCTCCTAATCTAGATGGCTGCTACTCCTCCTAATCTAGATGGCTGCTACTCCTCCTTTCCTCCTCCCTTTCTACCTCTCACTCCTCTCCCCTTCTCCTTCTCTCTCTGCCCCTCTATTAATTCCCCTCTCTACTCCTCTCTTCCCCTCTCATCCTCTCTACTCCTCTCTACCCCTCTCATCCCCTCTCATCCCCTCTACTCCTCTCTACTCCTCTCTACCCCTCTCATCCCCTCTACTCCTCTCTACTCCTCTCATCCCCTCTCCTCCCCTCTACTCCTCTCTACTCCTCTCTACCCCTCTCATCCCCTCTACTCCTATCTACTCATCTCTCCTTTCCTCTACCCTTCTCATCCCCTCTCATCCCCTTTTTTCCTGATGACAAATGTCTGCCTGTTATACATCTTTTATAATGTGTCCTGTCTGTGTGTGTGTCAGGTAGTGTACAAGGGGGCTCATTCAATTCTCTTTTCCAGACAGGAAGCCAAGCGTTGTGCAGAACGATTATCTCCTGTGTCCTGCACCGGTGTTGTACGAGGTCGGAGCGTAAGTAGCCAATGGGAAGGTGGTTCTATAAAGTGTGTGTGTGTGTGTGTGTGTGGCGGGGACGGCAGACCTAATATATAACATAGGCTGTTCCTCTCTCATGGGTTTAATTATCAGCAACGACAACCCCTGATACTGATGCTCTCTCTAATCCAATCTACAAAATATATATATATATATAGTACGATTACAAGTAGCAGTTGGAAAACGATTTGGTCCTGAAGTTATCGCAAGAATCAAAACTCAGAAAGATTGATAGATTTATAGCGAGTCGATCTTCTCCAAAATCTCGACGGTAACACCATCTCCAATCATCCACTCAGATTATAATCCAAACTGCCAGTGATAACATGTGTTGCACCATTGTCCTGTGGTATTCAAGTTTCAATGTAGACGTAACCTTAATTATAGAGTACACTGGACCAGGGTCCGTATTCACAGAGCTTCAGAGAAGCTAATCTCAGAACAGTTTTGCCTGTCTCATCGTTTAATTTGTATTTTTAACTCAGCAAATCAGTTAAGAACAAATTCTTATTTACAATGATGGCCTAGGAACAGTGGGTTAACTGCCTTGTTCAGGGGCAGAACGACAGATTTTTTTACCTTGTTACTGGCCCAACGCTCTAACCACTAGGCTCCCTGCCGTGATGACTAGGAGGGATCCTAGAACAGCGCTCCTACTCTGAAACTCTTTGTGAACATCTGACAGAACCTGAACTTCTCCTGCTCCTGTCATCTGAAGAGTCTTGCTTAATGAACTGTTGGCATGGCCACGGTGACCCATTAAGTTGGTAGACCTGCTAGATGTGGCACAGCGGGCCGGGGTTGGCCGGGGTTGGCCGGGGTTGGCCGGGGCTGGCCTGGGTTTGCCCGGGGTTGGCCGGGGTTGGCTGGGGGTTGTGGGTAAACACATCTGGTTAGGGGGCTTTAAAGAGACGTGCGACAGATGCAGCGATTCCCTTCTCCACACTCTCTCCATTTAAATAATTCACTGTGCTACTGTGACAATCCCCTTTTCCTGCCCATCCCTGCCCCCCCCCCCCCCGACCCACTGCATCATGGGAATCATGGAACATCTGAAGGTTCTGTCTCCGACTCCGTCCGTCCGTTTGCCTTCGTCAGAAGCACCAATGTCAGTGGTGAGTTGAAGCTAGCCGTGGGGGGGGGGGGGGTCGGGGGGATCGGCTTGTTAGAACGATAGCGGGGGGGGGGGGGGGGGGGGGGGGGGTCGGCTTGTTAGAACGATAGCGGGGGGGGGGTGGGGGGGGGGGGTCGGCTTGTTAGAACGATAGCGGGGGTAAACAGTTGAAGAATGAATGTAGAGTATAGCTATCTTTGTTTTGGTCTACAGCCTGTGTAATGTAGCCCCTATAGATCTCTTTGTGTTCTCTGGTTTTGGTCTACAGCGTGTGTAATGTAGCCCCTATAGATGGCTTTGTGTCCTCTGGTTTTGGTCTACAGCGTGTGTAATGTAGCCCCTATAGATCTCTTTGTGTTCTCTGGTTTTGGTCTACAGCGTGTGTAATGTAGCCCCAATAGATCTCTTTGTGTTCTCTGGTTTTGGTCTACAGCGTGTGTACTGTAAGTGCATTGGCATGTTTCAGGCCTGGAACGAGGGCATCGGTTCCTCCACCTCTCCACCATATCACCCCATTAGCTCCCCCACCAATACCTTTCATCAATGCAACAACATACTGGTTGTTATGCACCAAGTAATATGTACAGCAAGTCATTAGTGGCGATCCAGATATTTGACTGGTTTGATAGTTCAGAGGAAACTAGGAGAAATAACAGGATTATAGTTTCTGTTCTACAAAACCTCCCCAAAACAGGTCAATAAAGACATGAATATATCCTTCTGTCTCTCACGTCTTTTCGTGTAACTTCAGATGCTATTAAAATGCTGTGACCCTTTAACAAAAAAATAAAAACATCAACAAATATGTTTTTAGACACGTTTCTAATGGATTTTCCACATGACTCAGACATGTGGTTTCCTAATATTTCACATGTCATTTTCTAATATTTCACATGTCATATTCTAATATTTCACATGTCATATTCTAATATTTCACGTCATATTCTAATATTTCACATGTGGTTTCCTAATATTTCACATGTCATATTCTAATATTTCACGTCATATTCTAATATTTCACATGTGGTTTCCTAATATTTCACATGTCATTTTCTAATATTTCACATGTCATATTCTAATATTTCACGTCATATTCTAATATTTCACATGTGGTTTCCTAATATTTCACATGTCATATTCTAATATTTCACATGTCATATTCTAATATTTCACATGTCATATTCTAATATTTCACATTCTACGTTTCACATGTCATATTCTAATATTTCACATTCTACGTTTCACATGTCATATTCTAATATTTCACATTCTACGTTTCACATGTCATATTCTAATATTTCACATGTCATATTCTAATATTTCACATTCTACGTTTCACATGTCATATCCTAATATTTCACATGTCATATTCTAATATTTCACATGTCATATTCTAATATTTCACATGTCATATTCTAATATTTCACATTCTACGTTTCACATGTCATATTCTAATATTTCACATGTCATATTCTAATATTTCACATGTCGTATTCTAATATTTCACATTCTACGTTTCACATGTCATATTCTAATATTTCACATGTCATATTCTAATATTTCACATGTCGTATTCTAATATTTCACGTGTCGTATTCTAATATTTCACATTCTACGTTTCACATGTCATATTCTAATATTTCACATGTCATATTCTAATATTTCACATGTCATATTCTAATATTTCACATGTCATATTCTAATATTTCACATTCTACGTTTCACATGTCGTATTCTAATATTTCACATGTCGTATTCTAATATTTCACGTGTGTGCTTTGGTAACCAGTGGGATTAGAACCCAGTCCTCCCACGGGAGAAGCCAATGACTTAACCATTAGACCAAGATTGCTGTATTTGTATTATCAGTTGTGTATTTTTTAGCAATTTCTCTCAGTCTCAGGATATTGACTGTTCAATGTAAAAAAAAAAAAGTGCTTTCAAACGTCACATTTAATAGAGATAATCGCAGGATTTTCTGTAAATAATCACGATTAATCCCAAATTCAGAATTTGATCAAATTGAGCTGTAATTGAATATTTTACAATATTTGATATTTTAAGAATATTGACATCTTGATTTTTTTCCAAAGTAACAAGTAAATTGATAATCACACTTTCTTTAAAATAGTCTATTGACGTGGTGGTGTTTAACATGTGAAAGGTGGTGTTTGACATGTGAAAGGTGGTGTTTAACATGTGAAAGGTGGTGTTTAACATGTGAAAGGTGGTGTTTGACATGTGAAAGGTGGTGTTTAACATGTGAAAGGTGGTGTTTAACATGTGAAAGTTTGTGTTTGAAATGTGAAAGGTGGTGTTTGACATGTGAAAGGTGGTGTTTGACACAATGAAAGGTGGTGTTTAACATGTGAAAGGTGGTGTTTGACATGTGAATGGTGGTGTTTAACACAATGAAAGCTGGTGTTTAACATGTGAAAGGTGGTGTTTGACATGTGAAAGGTGGTGTTTGACATGTGAAAGGTGGTGTTTAACACAATGAAAGGTGGTGTTTAACACAATGAAAGGTGGTGTTTAACACAATGAAAGGTGGTGTTTGACATGTGAAAGGTGGTGTTTGACTTGTGAAAGGTGGTGTTTAACACAATGAAAGGTGTTGTTTAACATGTGAAAGGTGGTGTTTAACATGTGAAAGGTGGTGTTTAACACAATGAAAGGTGGTGTTTAACATGTGAAAGGTGGTGTTTAACATGTGAAAGGTGGTGTTTGACATGTGAAAGGTGGTGTTTAACACAATGAAAGGTGGTGTTTAACATGTGAAAGGTGGTGTTTAACACAATGAAAGGTGGTGTTTAACATGTGAAAGGTGGTGTTTAACGCAATGAAAGGTGGTGTTTAACATGTGAAAGGTGGTGTTTAACATGTGAACGGTGATGTTTGACATGTGAAAGGTGGTGTTTAACATGTGAAAGGTGGTGTTTGACAGGTGAAAGGTGGTGTTTAACACAATGAAAGGTGGTGTTTAACATGTGAAAGGTGGTGTTAGCATGTGTAAGGTGGTGTTTAACATGTGAAAGGTGGTGTTTAACATGTGAAAGGTGGTGTTTAACATGTGAAAGGTGGTGTTTAACATGTGAAAGGTGGTGTTTAACATGTGAAAGGTGGTGTTTGACACAATGAAAGGTGGTGTTTAACATGTGAAAGGTGGTGTTTGACACAATGAAAGGTGGTGTTTAACATGTGAAAGGTGGTGTTTAACATGTGAAAGGTGGTGTTTAACATGTGAAAGGTGGTGTTTAACATGTGAAAGGTGGTGTTAGCATGTGAAAGGTGGTGTTTAACATATGAAAGGTGGTGTTTAACATGTGAAAGGTGGTGTTTAACATGTGAAAGGTGGTGTTTGACACAATGAAAGGTGGTGTTTGACATGTGAAAGGTGGTGTTAGCATGTGAAAGGTGGTGTTTATCATGTGAAAGGTGGTGTTTAACATGTGAAAGGTGGTGTTTGACATGTGAAAGGTGGTGTTAGCATGTGAAAGGTGGTGTTTAACATGTGAAAGGTGGTGTTTAACATGTGAAAGGTGGTGTTAGCATGTGAAAGGTGGTGTTAACATGTGTAAGGTTGTGTTTAACATGTGAAAGGTGGTGTTTAACATGTGAAAGGTGGTGTTTAACATGTGAAAGGTGGTGTTTAACATGTGAAAGGTGGTGTTTAACACAATGAAAGGTGGTGTTTAACATGTGAAAGGTGGTGTTTGACACAATGAAAGGTGGTGTTTAACATGTGAAAGGTGGTGTTTAACATGTGAAAGGTGGTGTTTGACATGTGAAAGGTGGTGTTTGACATGTGAAAGGTGGTGTTTAACATGTGAAAGGTGGTGTTTAACACAATGAAAGGTGGTGTTTAACATGTGAAAGGTGGTGTTTGACACAATGAAAGGTGGTGTTTAACATGTGAAAGGTGGTGTTTAACATGTGAAAGGTGGTGTTTAACATTTGAAAGGTGGTGTTTAACATGTGAAAGGTGGTGTTAGCATGTGAAAGGTGGTGTTTAACATATGAAAGGTGGTGTTTAACATGTGAAAGGTGGTGTTTAACATGTGAAAGGTGGTGTTTGACACAATGAAAGGTGGTGTTTGACATGTGAAAGGTGGTGTTTAACACAATGAAAGGTGGTGTTTAACATGTGAAAGGTGGTGTTTGACACAATGAAAGGTTGTGTTTAACAGGTGAAAGGTGGTGTTTAACATTTGAAAGGTGGTGTTTAACATGTGAAAGGTGGTGTTAGCATGTGAAAGGTGGTGTTTAACATGTGAAAGGTGGTGTTTGACATGTGAAAGGTGGTGTTAGCATGTGAAAGGTGGTGTTTAACATGTGAAAGGTGGTGTTTAACATGTGAAAGGTGGTGTTTAACACAATGAAAGGTGGTGTTTAACATGTGAAAGGTGGTGTTTAACATGTGAAAGGTAGTGTTAGCATGTGAAAGGTGGTGTTAGCATGTGAAAGGTGGTGTTTAACATGTGTAAGGTGGTGTTTAACATGTGAAAGGCGGTGTTAGCATGTGAAAGGTGGTGTTTAACATGTGTAAGGTGGTGTTAGCATGTGTAAGGTGGTGTTAGCATGTGAAAACACGATTTTCACATGTCAAACTGCTTAGATGGGAGATTAATTAAGGTTAGTGACAGGCCTCCTCACAATATGTTCAAACCTGAATAATTCACACTCGTAAATTTCTCCCCGTTTTTTTGGTGCGGGAGTGACAGTTGAAGACAGGGCTCCAGCTGTTAAATTGAGCCATGGTTATATCTGTATAGATGCGAGATGAGAGGGTTGAAGTGAGGTTATATCTGTATAGATGGGAGATGAGAGGGTTGAGTTGGGGTTATATCTGTATAGATGGGAGATGAGAGGGTTGAAGTGAGGTTATATCTGTATAGATGAGAGGGTTGAGTTGGGGTTATGTCTGTATAGATGGGAGATGAGAGGGTTGAGTTGGGGTTATGTCTGTATAGATGGGAGATGAGAGGTTTGAGTTGGGGTTATGTCTGTATAGATGGGAGATGAGAGGGTTGAGTTGGGGTTATGTCTGTATAGATAGGAGATGAGAGGGTTGAGTTGGGGTTATGTCTGTATAGATGGGAGATGAGAGGGTTGAAGTGAGGTTATGTCTGTATAGATAGGAGATGAGAGGGGCAATGTAATGCTAGAGGAAGAATGAGCAGGTGATCATTCAGGGATCACTCTAACACCCTGTAGAAACTGACACAGGGAAGACATGGCTGATATGTCAGACCTCTTCTGGAATGTAGAGAAAGACCTGGGGGTTCAACTACTATTTGAAATCAGTATTTTTCTGGGCTTGATTTAGCTTGCCTGTCTTAATGGACCAATAGAACAGTCCCAAAATGGTAAACCCCGCCCATCTGGCACTCCAGGCAGGCTAAAGTAAACACTCAAAGTATTTGAAAGATTTCAACTAGTATTTGAACCCGGGTCTGGTCATTGGGAGATCTCTGAACTGGGATGTGGAAACTTGTCTTTCTCTCTCCACTCGAGTGGACTCCTTGTTGAGCGGCTTCTGTCGGGGTGCCTCGTCGTTCGATGTGACGCTAAGCGCTAGTGAAGCGATACAGCTGGACCAGCTGACATCGGAGCCACTAATGGCTTTCCAACATTTCCTTAAAGACGGGGGAAATTTAGGAGGGTGAATTATTCAGGGTTAAACATATTGCGAGGAGGCCTGTCACTAGGTTGTGGAAACGTCACTCTGCAGAAGGACGTGTCACAGATACAGCCCCACCTCACAGTGAAATGCTGAATACAACAGGTGTAGTAGACCTTACAGTGAAATGCTGAATACAACAGGTGTAGTAGACCTCACAGTGAAATGCTGAATACAACAGGTGTAGTAGACCTCACAGTGAAATGCTGAATACAACAGGTGTAGTAGACCTCACAGTGAAATGCTGAATACAACAGGTGTAGTAGACCTCACAGTGAAATGCTGAATACAACAGGTGTAGTAGACCTTACAGTGAAATGCTGAATACAACAGGTGTAGTAGACCTCACAGTGAAATGCTGAATACAACAGGTGTAGTAGACCTCACAGTGAAATGCTGAATACAACAGGTGTAGTAGACCTCACAGTGAAATGCTGAATACAACAGGTGTAGTAGACCTTACAGTGAAATGCTGAATACAACAGTTGTAGTAGACCTCACAGTGAAATGCTGAATACAACAGGTGTAGTAGACCTTACAGTGAAATGCTGAATACAACAGGTGTAGTAGACCTTACAGTGAAATGCTGAATACAACAGGTGTTGTAGACCTTACAGTGAAATGCTGAATACAACAGGTGTAGTAGACCTTACAGTGAAATGCTGAATACAACAGGTGTAGTAGACCTTACAGTGAAATGCTGAATACAACAGGTGTAGTAGACCTTACAGTGAAATGCTGAATACAACAGGTGTAGTAGACCTTACAGTGAAATGCTGAATGCAACAGGTGTAGTAGACCTTACAGTGAAATGCTGAATACAACAGGTGTAGTAGACCTTACAGTGAAATGCTGAATACAACAGGTGTAGTAGACCTTACAGTGAAATGCTGAATACAACAGGTGTAGTAGACCTTATAGTGAAATGCTGAATACAACAGGTGTAGTAGACCTTACAGTGAAATGCTGAATACAACAGGTGTAGTAGACCTTACAGTGAAATGCTGAATACAACAGGTGTAGTAGACCTTACAGTGAAATGCTGAATACAACAGGTGTAGTAGACCTTACAGTGAAATGCTGAATACAACAGGTGTAGTAGACCTTACAGTGAAATGCTGAATACAACAGGTGTAGTAGACCTTACAGTGAAATGCTGAATACAACAGGTGTTGTAGACCTTACAGTGAAATGCTGAATACAACAGGTGTAGTAGACCTTACAGTGAAATGCTGAATACAACAGGTGTAGTAGACCTTACAGTGAAATGCTGAATACAACATGTGTAGTAGACCTTACAGTGAAATGCTGTGTAGGGTGCTGTCTTTCGGATGGGACGTTAAACGGGTGTCCTGACTCTCTGAGGTCATTAAAGATCCCATGTCACTCGTCGCAAGAGTAGGGATTTTAACCCCGGTGTCCTGGCTAAATTCCCAATCTGGCCCTCAAACCATCACGGTCACCTAATAATCCCCAGTTTACAATTGGCTCATTCATCCCCCTCCTCTCCCCTGTAACTATTCCCCAGGTCGTTGCTGCAAATGAGAACGTGTTCTCAGTCAACTTACCTGGTAAAATAACAAATAAATAAAATAAATTAGTTGAGGTAGTATGTACATGTGCATTAAAGTGACTACGCAGAGCTGATAACAACAGAGAGTAGCAGGTGAGTAACAGAGAGGGAGATGGGTGTGGTGGGGGGACACAATGCTAGTAGTCTGGGTAGCCATTTGATTAGATGTTCAGGTGTCTTATGGCTTAGGGATAGAAGCTGTTTAGAAGCCTCTTGGACCTAGACTCTGGCGCTCCGGTACTGCTTGCCGTGTGTTAGCAGAGAGAACAGTCTATGGCTGTAGTCTTTGACAATTTTTAGGTCCTTCCTCTGACACCGCCTGGTATAGAGGTCGTGGATGGCAGGAAGCTTGGCCCCAGTGATGTACTGGGCCGTTCGCACTACCCTCTGTAGTGCCTTGCGGTGGGAGGCCGAGCGGTTGCAATACCAGGCAGTGATGCAACCAGACAGGATGATCTCGATGGTGCGGCTGTATAATCTTTTGAGGATCTGATGACCCATGCCAAATCTTTTCAGTCTCCTGATAATGGAATAATGTATTCCACAATACCAGTAAAAGCCAAGTCAAAGACACAGCCCCTCCTTAATGTGTTCCACAATACCAGTCAACGCCAAGTCACAGACACGGACCCTCCTTAATGTGTTCCACAATACCAGTCAACGCCAAGTCACAGACACGGACCCTCCTTAATGTGTTCCACAATACCAGTCAACGCCAAGTCACAGACACGGACCCTCCTTAATGTGTTCCACAATACCAGTCAACGCCAAGTCACAGACACGGACCCTCCTTAATGTGTTCCACAATACCAGTCAACGCCAAGTCACAGACACGGACCCTCCTTAATGTGTTCCACAATACCAGTCAACGCCAAGTCACAGACACGGACCCTCCTTAATGTGTTCCACAATACCAGTCAACGCCAAGTCACAGACACGGACCCTCCTTAATGTGTTCCACAATACCAGTCAACGCCAAGTCACAGACACGGACCCTCCTTAATGTGTTCCACAATACCAGTCAACGCCAAGTCACAGACACGGACCCTCCTTAATGTGTTCCACAATACCAGTCAACGCCAAGTGGACAGATACAAAATCTTGTGGCGTACTCATTTTTAAATGGACATAAATCGTTTAGGTATTCACCCTTTTCCGTGGTATCAAATTGGTAGTTACAGTTTTGTCCCATCGCTGCAACTCCCGTACGGACTCGGGAGAGGCAAAGGTCGTGAGTCGTGCGTCCTCCGAAACACGACCTTGCCAAGCCACACTGCTTCTTGACACACTGCACACTTAAACTGGAAGCCAGTTACAGGAGGATAGATGGTCAGGTGACCACTCATCTGT
>NC_092152.1:6071526-6084026 GCF_045791955.1 Oncorhynchus clarkii lewisi | reverse complement strand
GGACATACATAAATATACCATTATACCATCACCAATATGGAAATATACCATTATGCCATCACCAATATGGAAATATACCATTATACCATCACCAATACAGAAATATACCATTATACCATCACCAATACAGAAATATACAATTTTACCATCACCAATATGGAAATATACCATTATAACATCACCAATACAGAAATATACCATTATACCATCACCAATACGTAAATATACCATTATACCATTACCAATACAGAAATATACCATTATACCATCACCAATACGTAAATATACCATTATACCATTACCAATACAGAAATATACCATTATACCATCACCAACACAGAAATATACCATTATACCATCACCAATACGGAAATATACCATTATGCCATCACCAACACAGAAATATACCATTATACCATCACCAATACGGAAATATACCATTATACCATCACGAATACGGAAATATACCATTATACCATCACCAACAGCCTCCAAATAATACATATTACTACCAATAATAATATGCCTCACCTCTGTTTGAGACCCTGACGAGAACACTGGGATCCCGTCCAGGGTGACATGGAAGCATATTCTGGAAAACCAACAAAGGCATTAGAATGTAAAGCCCCTGCAGCATGTCTGGCCGGCGCTGTGTTTGTCTTGGTGCTGAATCTGCTGCGGCTCTCCTTCAGGGACCTGGGGACAGAGGGAGAGAAGGAGAGGAGGAGGAGGAGGAGAGCAGGAGAAGGCCATGTGTTGGTTGTTAATATTTCAACCCCCCAGTCTGCCAGGTTTCAGCTGGGTTTCAAGGCTTTCAGGGCTTCAGCAGGATGAGCCCCATACACACTCAGATACACAAATGGGAACACACATACTTATTGCATGTTTCACACGCGCACACACACACACACACACACACACACACACGCACGCACGCACGCACGCACACACACACACACACACACACACACACACACACACACACACACACGCACGCGCACACGCACACGCACACACACACACAATCTCTCTCTCCTTCCCACATGGAACCCTGCCAGGCACAAGGTCATACAGGCGGTGTAGTGAATTAAACCTTTATTTATGTTTATAGGAACACAGAACTACACCCCACCCTGATGTGAATTACACCCCACCCTGATGTGAATTACACCCCACCCTGATATGAATTACACCCCACCCTGATATGAATTACACCCCACCTTGATGTAAATTACACCCCACCCTGATATGAACTACACCCCACCATGATATGAACTACACCCCACCCTGATGTGAATTACATCCCACCCTGATATGAATTACACCTGACCCTGATATGAACTACACCCCACCCTGATATGAACTACACCCCACCCTGATGTGAACTACACCCCACCATGATATGAACTACACCCCACCCTGATGTGAACTACACCCCACCATGATATGAACTACACCCCACCCTGATGTGAATTACACCCCACCCTGATATGAACTACACCCCACCCTGATATGAACTACACCCCACCCTGATATGAACTACACCCCACCCTGATATGAACTACACCCCACCCTGATATGAACTACACCCCACCCTGATATGAACTACACCCCACCCTGATGTGAACTACACCCCACCCTGATATGAATTACACCCCACCCTGATATGTCTATCTTGTACACACCAGTGTTTTAAAGGGAATCTGTGGTTTTAAAGGGAATCTGTGGTTTTAAAGGGAATCTGTGGTTTTAAAGGGAATCTGTGGTTTTAAAGGGAATCTGTGGTTTTAAAGGGAATCTGTGGTTTTAAAGGGAATCTGTGGTTTTAAAGGGAATCTGTGGTTTTAAAGGGAATCTGTGGTTTTAAAGGGAATCTGTGGTTTTAAAGGGAATCTGTGGTTTTAAAGGGAATCTGTGGTTTTAAAGTCCTCCAGGAATGTATGGGCGGTGTGGTCGTGGGCTTAGAGAGAAACAGAAGATTCTAGATGAATTGAATTGATTAACAGTGAGATATTATATCTGATGCTGTCAGTCAGACACAAGGGTCTACTGGCTGAGAGGTTTGAATTGAGTTTTTCTCCTGCTATGACCTCGACCAGCCTTTTACCTTTTCTCATCGTCACAGTTCCTGTCCGATTAACTTCAACAGGTACAGTATTTACAATGTGGAGTTATATTCTCTGGTAATCACTGTGGCCAATCCTTTATGGGGATTACCTTCACAGCATTCCTCTCAAATAGGTTCATTTTTCCCCCCTAATGAACGTGCGTCATTTTAAATGTGACTATATTCTACCTGCTGCAGACACTGTCACAATATTACGCAGAAACAGCTTGACTCAACATGAATGCTAAAAATAAATAAAAAATGCAGAGTTAACCTTTCTGATCTCCCCATCCCGGATCCGGGATCGTGAATACAGACTCAAGCTCATTACCATAACGCAACGTTAACTATTCATGAAAATCGCAAATGAAATGAAATAAATATGCTAGCTCTCAAGCTTAGCCTTTTGTTAACAACACTGTCATCTCAGATTTTCAAAATATGCTTCTCAATCATTGCAAAACAAGCATTTGTGTAACAGTATTGATGGCTAACGTAGCATTTAGCATTAGTATTCAGCTGGCAACATTTACACAAAAAAACAGAAAAGCATTCAAATAAAATCATTTACCTTTGAAGAACTTCAGATGTTTTCAATGAGGAGACTCTCAGATAGCAAATGTTCAGTTTTTCCTGAAAGATTATTTGTTTAGGACAAATCGCTCCGTTTTCTGCGTCACGTTTAGCTATGAAAAAACCCCTGTATCCAGGATTGTGTAAATCTATCAGCAAGCTCATTAGCATAACACAACGTTAACTATTTATGAAAATCGCAACTGAAATGAAATAAATATGCCATCTCTCAAGCTTAGCCTTTTGTAAACAACACTGTCATCTCAGATTTTCAAAATATGCTTCTCAACCATAGGAAAACAATCATTTGTGTAAAAGTAGCTAGCTAGCGTTAGCATTTCGCGTTAGCATTTAGCGTTAGCATTAGCGTTAGCATCCAGCACGCAACATTAACAAAAACATAAAAGCCTTCAAATAAAATCATTTACCTTTGAAGAACTTCTGATGTTTTCAATGAGGATACTCTCAGTTAGATAGCAGATGCTCAGTTTTTCCAAAAAGATTCCTTGTGTATTAGAAATAGCTCCGTTTTATACATCACATTTGGCTACCAAAAAAAATCCGAAAATTCAGTCCTCAAAACGCGAACTTTTTTCCAAATTAACTCCATAATATCGACTGAAAACATGGCAAACGTTGTTTAGAATCAATCATCAAGGTGTTTTTCACATATCTCTTCATTGATACATCGTTCTTGGACACATGCTTTCTCCCCTGAATCAAATGGTAAAGTAGAAGCAGCTGGCAATTGCGCACCGAATTCGACGCAGGACACCAGGCGGACACTTGGAAAATGTAGTCTCTTATGGTCAATCTTCCAATGATATGCCTACAAATACGTCACAATGCTGCTAAGACCTTGGGCGAACGACAGAAAGTGTAGGCTCATTCGTTGCGCAATCACAGCCATATAAGGAGAGAATGGAAAACAGAGCTTCAGAAATTCTGCTAATTCCTGGGTGATGCATCATCTTGGTTTCGCCTGTAGAATGAGTTCTGGGGCACTTACAGACAAAATCTTTGCAGATTCTGAAACTTCAGAGTGTTTTCTTTCCAAAACTGTCAAGAATATGCATAGTCGAGCATCTTTTCGTGACAAAATATCGCGCTTAAAACGGGAACGTTTTTTATCCAAAAATGAAATAGCGCCCCTAGAGCTCTAACAGGTTAAAAAAAAAAATGAATGGGATTAGCGTCAGCTACTCTAATTGGACCATAAAATGGGGATGATGCCTATGAGTGGCTGTGATTGGTTGGTGGAACCTGGTGTTGGTGTTGCAGCTTTGGGCCTGCTAAGGGTGTATGGCAGATGGTTAAGTATCCAGTGACACACACACACACACACACACACACACAAGTACGCATGCAACACACACACACACACACACACACGTACGCATGCAACACACCCACACACACACACACACACACACGCATGCAACACACACACACACACATGCAACACACACACACGCATGCAACACACACACACACACAAACACACACACACACACACACACACACACACACACACACACACACACACACACAGTATACAGTATAAATATTATAATGAGCTATGTGGAGAATACAGTATACAGAATAAATATTAGAATGAGAATACAGTATACAGTATACAGTATACATACACAGTACAAAACCCAATAGCAAAAATTTATAGAATTGCAGGAAATTTGCTTCTGGACCAGAGACCGGAGTCTGGAATATAAATAATATAGACTGAATGTACAAACCAATCGGAACACCTGCTCTTTCCAGGACATAGACTGACCAGGTGAATCCAGGTGAAAGCTATGATCCCTTATTGATGTCACTTGTTAAATCCACTTCAATCAGTGTAGATTAAGGGGACGAGACAGGTCAAAGAAAGATTGTTAAGCCTTGAGACAATGGTGCCGTTGAGGGTGAACGGGCAAGACAAAATATTTAAGTGCCTTTAAACAGGGTATGGTAGTAGGTACCAGGCCGCACCGATTTGTGTCAAGAACTGCAACGCTGCTGGGTTTTTCATGCTCAACAGTTTCCGGTGTGTATCAAGAATGGTCCACCACCCTAAACGACATACAGCCAACTTGACACAAGCATTGGAGTCAACATGGGCTAGCAACATCTTGTATAGTCCATACATCGACGAATTGAGGCTGTTCTGTGGGCAAAGGGGACGACGGGTGCAACTCAATATTAGGAAGGTGTTCCTAGGTGACGGTGTTCCTAGGTGAAGGTGTTCCTAGGTGATGGTGTTCCTAGGTGAAGGTGTTCCTAGGTGACGATGTTCCTAGGTGACGTTGTTCCTAGGTGAAGGTGTTCCTAGGTGACGGTGTTCCTAGGTGACGGTGTTCCTAGGTGATGGTGTTCCTAGGTGAAGGTGTTCCTAGGTGACGGTGTTCCTAGGTGACGGTGTTCCTAGGTGAAGGTGTTCCTAGGTGACGGTGTTCCTAGGTGACGGTGTTCCTAGGTGAAGGTGTTCCTATGTGAAGGTGTTCCTAGGTGAAGGTGCTCCTAGGTGAAGGTGTTCCTAGGTGACGGTGTTCCTAGGTGAAGGTGTTCCTAGGTGACGGTGTTCCTAGGTGACGGTGTTCCTAGGTGAAGGTGTTCCTAGGTGACGGTGTTCCTAGGTGACGGTGTTCCTAGGTGAAGGTGTTCCTAGGTGACGGTGTTCCTAGGTGACGGTGTTCCTAGGTGAAGGTGTTCCTAGGTGAAGGTGTTCCTAGGTGAAGGTGTTCCTAGGTGAAGGTGTTCCTAGGTGACGGTGTTCCTAGGTGAAGGTGTTCCTAGGTGAAGGTGTTCCTAGGTGACGGTGTTCCTAGGTGAAGGTGTTCCTAGGTGACGGTGTTCCTAGGTGACGGTGTTCCTAGGTGAAGGTGTTCCTAGGTGACGGTGTTCCTAGGTGAAGGTGTTCCTATGTGACGGTGTTCCTAGGTGAAGGTGCTCCTAGGTGAAGGTGTTCCTAGGTGACGGTGTTCCTAGGTGAAGTTGTTCCTAGGTGACGGTGTTCCTAGGTGAAGGTGTTCCTAGGTGAAGGTGTTCCTAGGTGACGGTGTTCCTAGGTGAAGGTGTTCCTAGGTGAAGGTGTTCCTAGGTGAAGGTGTTCTTAGGTGAAGGTGTTCCTAGGTGAAGGTGTTCCTAGGTGAAGGTGTTCCTAGGTGACGGTGTTCCTAGGTGACGGTGTTCCTAGGTGAAGGTGTTCCTAGGTGACGGTGTTCCTAGGTGAAGGTGTTCCTAGGTGACGGTGTTCCTAGGTGAAGGTGTTCCTAGGTGAAGGTGTTCCTAGGTGAAGGTGTTCCTAGGTGAAGTTGTTCCTAGGTGAAGGTGTTCCTAGGTGACGGTGTTCCTAGGTGATGGTGTTCCTAGGTGAAGGTGTTCCTAGGTGAAGGTGTTCCTAGGTGAAGGTGCTCCTAGGTGAAGGTGTTCCTAGGTGACGGTGTTCCTAGGTGACGGTGTTCCTAGGTGAAGGTGTTCCTAGGTGAAGGTGTTCCTAGGTGACGGTGTTCCTAGGTGAAGGTGTTCCTAGGTGACGGTGTTCCTAGGTGAAGGTGTTCCTAGGTGAAGGTGTTCCAAGGTGAAGGTGTTCCAAGGTGAAGGTGTTCCTAGGTGACGGTGTTCCTAGGTGACGGTGTTCCTAGGTGAAGGTGTTCCTAGGTGAAGGTGTTCCTAGGTGAAGGTGTTTCTAGGTGACGGTGTTCCTAGGTGACGGTGTTCCTAGGTGACGGTGTTCCTAGGTGAAGGTGTTCCTAGGTGAAGGTGTTCCTAGGTGACGGTGTTCCTAGGTGACGGTGTTCCTAGGTGAAGGTGTTCCTAGGTGAAGGTGTTCCTAGGTGAAGGTGTTCCCCAGGTGACGGTGTTCCTAGGTGAAGGTGTTCCTAGGTGACGGTGTTCCTAGGTGAAGGTGTTCCTAGGTGACGGTGTTCCTAGGTGAAGGTGTTCCAAGGTGAAGGTGTTCCTAGGTGAAGGTGTTCCTAGGTGAAGGTGTTCCTAGGTGACGGTGTTCCTAGGTGAAGGTGTTCCTAGGTGAAGGTGTTCCTAGGTGACGGTGTTCCTAGGTGAAGGTGTTCCTAGGTGAAGGTGTTCCTAGGTGAAGGTGTTCCTAGGTGACGGTGTTCCTAGGTGACGGTGTTCCTAGGTGAAGGTGTTCCTAGGTGACGGTGTTCCTAGGTGAAGGTGTTCCTAGGTGACGGTGTTCCTAGGTGAAGGTGTTCCTAGGTGAAGGTGTTCCTAGGTGAAGGTGTTCCTAGGTGACGGTGTTCCTAGGTGACTTATCACTTGAGGAAGGAGCCTTTTGTACCTAGACTTGGCCTGTACCGCTTGCTGTTCGGTAGCAGAGAGAACAGTCTTTGCCTTGAGTGGCTGGAGTCTTTGACATTTTTTAGGGCCTTCCTCAGACACTGCCTGGTATAGAGGTCCTGGATGGCAGGAAGCTTGGCCCCAGTGATGTACTGGGCCGTTCGCACTACCCTCTGTAGTGCCTTGCGGTTGGATGCCGAGCAGTTTTCTAATCAAGCAGTGAGGTGCAGCTGTTGAACTTATTGAGGATCTGAGGAACCATGCCATATCTTTTCAGTCTCCTGAGGGGGAATAGGCGTTGTCGTGCCCTCTTCACGTCTGTGATAGCTTGTTAGTGATGTGGACACCAAGGAACTTAAAGCTCGACCAGCTCCACTACAGCCCTGTCGATGTGAATGCGGGCATGCTCTGAACTCTTATTCCTGTAGTCCACAATCGCCTCCGATGTCTCGCTCACGTTGAGGGAGAGGTTGTTGTCCTGGCACCACACTGCCAGGTCTCTGACTTCCTCCCTATATTGTCGGTGATCAGGCCTACCACCATTGTGTCATCAGCAAACTTAATGATGGTGTTGGAGTCGTGCTTGGCCATGCAGTCATGGGTGAACAGGGAGTACAGGAGGGGACTAAGCACGCACCCCTGAGGGGCCCCAGTGTTGATGATTAGCATAGCAGACGTGTTGTTGCCTACCCTTACCACCTGGGTGCGGCCCGTCAGGAAGTCCAGGATCCAGTTGCAGAGGGAGGTGTTTAGTACAAGGGTCCTTAGTCCTTAGTGATGAGCTTTGAGTGCACTATGCTGTTGACCATTGAGATGGTCGTCAATGAACAGCATTTCTCACATACAGGTGTTCTTTTTAACCTCATAGTCACTGTATCATTTCGAATTCAAAGTGCTGGAATACAGAGCCCCCCCCCCAAAAAAACACAAGATAAATCACTGTCCCAATACTTTTGGAGCTCACTGTCTGTCCAGGAAATCTGGTTTGTATGATGCTTCATTTATCCCACAATATGTCCAGGAAATCAGGTTTGTATAATGCTTCATTTATCCCACAATATGTCCAGGAAGTCTGCTGCATAATTACTTAATACAATGAGATAATCCACCAGTTTCACAGTACTGCCGACAATTATATTATATTAATCATGCTACATGCTAATCATGCTACATGCTAATCATGCTACATGCTAATCATGCTACATGCTAATCATTCTACAAGACAGAGAGAGCAGAGCCCACCAGTAGACAGACAGGTGGACAGACATTACTACCTGATTTATACTGCAGAGAGAGAAGGTTGGGTCGACTGGCAGACAAACAGACATTATTACTGGATTTATTTCCAGTAATTTATGAGTCAAATAGCATTTAATTAACCTTAATTTATTATTTTCACATTATTATTGTGACAGCAGTGCAGTAGCAACATTAACAGCAGTGGTATACTGGTATCAGAGTAGTTCACTGTGAATGAAGCGGCTTTTCAACCTACGATATGCCATAATTACTCTGCATTTTGTTGAAAAAAACACATTTTGTAAAATGCACAGCTAACCTGCGACGATGGCATATTCATCTTTCGGTGAATAATCAACATAATGTGATCTGGTTTTGGAGTTCTCTTCCCGGAGGAAGAGGAAGAGGACGAGGAAGAATAAGAAGAGATACTGAATGTTGGCAGTTAAACATGTACTCGTTGCTACCCAGGCACCGGGGCAGGTTGTAGTAGTCTGCTATTGTATAAGTCATACAGGTTTAGGTGTGATGAGCTTTTCATACCGGTAATATACTTTGACTCTTTAAATCAATTCACTGAACTGGTCATTTACTTTGACTCTTTAAATCAATTCAGTGAACCAGTTATATACTTTGACTCTTTAAATCAATTCAGTGAACCGGTAATATACTTTGACTCTTTAAATCAAGACACTGAACCGGTAATATACTTTGACTCTTTAAATCAAGACACTAAACTGGTAACATAAAGCCTAAACTGATCCTAGATCAGCCCTTCCTACTCTGAGAATCTGTTAGTAGGGGACCGGATCTGATCCTAGATCAGCCCTTCCTACCCTGAGAATCTGTTAGTAGGGGACCGGATCTGATCCTAGATCAGCCCTTCCTACTCTGAGAATCTGTTATCCGGGGACCGGATCTGACCCTAGATCAGCCCTTCCTACTCTAAGAATCTGTTAGTAGGGGACCGGATCTGACCCTAGATCAGCCCTTCCTACTCTGAGAATCTGTTAGTAGGGGAACGGATCTGACCGTAGATCAGCCCTTCCTACTCTGAGAATCTGTTAGTAGGGGACCGGATCTGACCCTAGATCAGCCCTTCCTACTCTGAGAATCTGTTAGTAGGGGACCGGATCTGACCCCTTTCACTGGGTTCATTTTTTGTTTGTCCTGTCTTTCTTACATATCAATGTCAGTGCTGTTCTAAGCCAGTATCTTATCTGAAGTGACTAAATGTTCTCTAGTGACTGACACCTGCCAAGCGTCCCTGTCCGGGGGAATGCTTTGTATGCAGATATAAAACACGTGAAGGCATCTTGTCTTTGAGTGGAATCACATTGTGGACAACCTGCTAGTCAGTCAGTAGCCATGTCACAACCCCTGGCACAGACAGGACAGGCCTGCTAGGCACATCACTCTGGGATGAGAGAGATGTGTGTTTGTGTGTGCATATGCACATTTGTATGCGCCCAAGTACAGTCGTGGCCAAAAGTTTTGAGAATGACACAAATATTAATTTTCACGTCTGCTGCCTCAGTTTGTATGAAGGCAATTTGCATATACTCCAGAATGTTATGATGAGTGATCAGAATAATTTGAATTAATTGCCCTCTTTGCCATGCAAACGAACTGAATCTCCCCCAAAAAATTCGCTCCATTTTACCCCTGCGAACAAAAGGACCAAATTCTCTCATTAACACAAGTGTTGGTGTTGACGAGGACAAAGCTGGAGATCACTCTGTCATGCTGAATGAGTTTGAATAACAGACTGGAAGCTTCCTCTGTCAACCATGGTTACCTGCAAGGAAACACGTGCTGTCATCATTGCTTTGCACAAAAAGGTCTTCACAGGCAAGGATATTGCTGCCAGTAAGATTGCACCTAAATCAACCATTTATTGGATCATCAAGAACTTCAAGGAGAGCGGTTCAATTGTTGTGAAGAAGGCTTCAGGGTGCACAAGAAAGTCCAGAAAGCACCAGGACCGTCTCCTGAAGTTAATTCAGCTGCGGGATCGAGGCACCACCAGTACAGAGCTTGCTCAGGAATGGCAGCAGGCAGGAGTGAGTGCATCTGCACGCACAGTGAGGCAAAGACTTTTGGAGGATGGCCTGGTGTCAAGAAGGGCAGCAAAGAAGCCACTTCTCTCCAGGAAAAACATCAGGGACAGACTGATATTCTGCAAAAGGTACAGGGATTGGACTGCTGAGGACTGGGGTAAAGTCATTTTCTCTGATGAATCCCCTTTCCGATTGTTTGGGGCATCCGGAAAAAGCTTGTCCGGAGGAGAAAAGGTGAGCGCTATCAGTCCTGTGTCATGCCTACAGTAAAGCATCCTGAGACCATTCATGTGTGGGGTTGCTTCTCAGCCAAGGGAGTGGGCTCACTCACAATTTTGCCTAAGAACACAGCCATGAATATAGAATGGTACCCACACATCCATCGAGAGCAACTTCTCCCAACCATCCAGGAACAGTTTGGTGACGAACAATGCCTTTTCCAGCATGATGGAGCACCTTGCCATAAGGCAAAAGTGATAACTAAATGGCTCGGGGAACAAAACATCTATATTTTGGGTCCATGGACAGGAAACTCCCCAGACCTTAATCCCATTGAGAACTTGTGGTCAATCCTCAAGAGGCGCTGGACAAACAAAACCCCACAAATTCTGACAAACTCCAAGCATTGATTATGCAAGAATGGGCTGCCATCAGTCAGGATGTGGCCCAGAAGTTAATTGACAGTATGCCAGGGCGGATTGCAGAGGTCTTGAAAAAGAAGGTCAACACTGCAAATATTGACTCTTTGCATCAACTTCATGTAATTGTCAATAAAAGCCTTTGACACGTATGAAATGCTTGTAATTATACTTCAGTATCCATAGGAACATCTGACAAAAATATCTAAAGACGCTGAAGCAGCAAACTTTGTGAAAATTAATATTTGTGTCATTCTCAAAACTTTTGTACACGACTGTATGTATGTTTGTGTGAATGTGTCTGTGTGCATACAGGCATTTGTGAGTACATGCAAGTACATGCCTGTGCGTGTGTGTGTGTGTGTGTTTAGTGACCTGACCAGGCACTCATCTTCCAGTCAGTCTAGCATGGATCAGAAAACCAAGCTTTAGTCTGGATCAACCCCAAGCTCTAGTATGGATCAGACCCCAAGCCCTAGTCTGGATCAACCCCAAGCTCTAGTATGGATCAGACCCCAAGCTCTAGTATGGATCAGACCCCAAGCTCTAGTCTGGATCAACCCCAAGCTCTAGTATGGATCAGACCCCAAGCTCTAGTATGGATCAGACCCCAAGCTCTAGTATGGATCAGACCCCAAGCTCTAGTCTGGATCAACCCCAAGCTCTAGTATGGATCAGACCCCAAGCTCTAGTCTGGATCAGACCCCAAGCTCTAGTCTGGATCAACCCCAAGCTCTAGTATGGATCAGACCCCAAGCTCTAGTCTGGATCAACCCCAAGCTCTAGTATGGATCAGACCCCAAGCTCTAGTCTGGATCAGACCCCAAGCTCTAGTCTGGATCAACCTCAAGCTCTAGTATGGATCAAACCCCAAGCTCTAGTCTGGATTAACCCCAAACTCTAGTCTGGATCAACCCCAAGCTCTAGTCTGGATCAACCTCAAGCTCTAGTCTGGATCAGACCCCAAGCTCTAGTCTGGATCAGACCCCAAACTCTAGTCTGGATCAGACCCCAAACTCTAGTCTGGATCAACCCCAAGCTCTAGTCTGGATCAACCCCAAGCTCTAGTCTGGATCAAACCCCAAGCTCTAGTCTGGATCAACCCCAAACTCTAGTCTGGATCAACCCCAAGCTCTAGTCTGGATCAGACCCCAAGCTCTAGTCTGGATCAGACCCCAAGCTCGAGTCTGGAGCTCTCCCATCCTCTCCCCTCTTCTCCTTTTCCCTCTTTTCTTCTCACCTCCTCTCCCATCTTCTCTCCGCTATTCTCCTCTCCCCTCTTTTTCTCTCTCATTCTCTCCCCTCTTCTCCTCTCCTCTCCCCTTTTCTCCTATCCCCTCTTCTCCGAGTTTTTCCTAGCCACCTTGCTTCTACACCTGCATTGCTTGCTGTTTGGGGTTTTAGGCTGGGTTATTGTACAGCACTTTGAGATATCAGCTGATGTACGAAGGGCTATATAAATACATTTGATTTGATCCTTTCCTCCTCTCCCCTCTTCACATCTCCTTTCTTCTCCTCTCCCCTCCTTCCTGTTCTCTCCCCTCTTTTCCTCTCCCCTTCTTCTCTCTTCTCATCTCCTCT
>NC_092152.1:6064026-6069026 GCF_045791955.1 Oncorhynchus clarkii lewisi | reverse complement strand
CATTACAACATTACATCATTACAACATTACATCATTACAACATTACATCATTACATCATTACATCATTACAACATTACATCATTACATCATTACATCATTACAACATTACAACATTACATCATTACATCATTACATCATTACAACATTACATCATTACAACATTACATCATTACAACATTACATCATTACATCATTACAACATTACATCATTACATAATTAAATCATGACATCATTACTTCCGTTGGTAATTCTGGGTGTATTACATCATTACATCATTACTTCCGTTTGTAATTCTGGGTGTATTCGGTCAAACATTCCTGACCTGTTTGTTATCCCTTTAGGAGCCAGAGGAGGAAGACCACCTGCCCAAGAAGAAGTGGGCGACTGTGGACGCCTCGTACTACGGAGGGAGAGGAGCAGGAGGGATCAAACGCATGGAGGTTTGACTATATACGACAGTCATTGTTTAGTGTGGTTTGTACTGTGTGGCTCAGTTGATAAAGCATGGTGCTTGCGAAGACGAGAGTTGTGGGTTCGAGTCCTGCTGCGGCCACCCATATGTAAAATGTATGCACACGTGACGTTGAGTCGCTTTGGATAAAAACATCTATATTATGATATATTGTACCAGTATATACACAACATTATGAACAACTCTCTCCATGATATAGTCTGACCAGGTGAATCCAGGTGAAAGATATGATCCCTTATTGATGTCACTTGTTAAATCCACTTCAATCAGTGTAGATGAAGGGGAGGAAGAAGGTTAAATAAGGATGTTGAGACATGGATTGTGTATGTGTGCCATTCAGAGTGTGACTGGGCAAGACAAAATATTGAAGTGCCTTTGAACAGGGATATGGTAGTAGTTGCCAGGCCGCACCAGTTTGTGTCAAGAACTGCAACCCTGCTGGGTTTTACACCCTCAACAGTTTCCTGTGTGTTTCAAGAATGGTCCACCACCCAAAGGACATCCAGCCAATTTGACACAACAATGTGAAGCATTGGAGTCAACATGGGTCCATCATCCCTGAGTAACAAATTGAGGCTGTACTGAGGGCAAAAATGGGATGCAACTCAATATTAGGAAGGTGTTCTTAATGTTTTGTACACTCAGTGTACATGATCTCAAACATCATGGGCTGGTTTACTCACACAGAGCCTGAATACAAATTGGATCAGCTGTCATCTGGTACCTAGCAATGTGCCCAGAACAGAACAGACCAGCCAGCCACCAGATGAGAACAAACTCAAACTCCACACTATACTCTAGCCTTGCCCGGCCTGCCTGTGACTCCAGGAAGGTGCAAAGTAAAGTGAGTCTTTTTAGATTGTGTGTGTAGGCATTATGTCGTTTCTGTCAGCTGCTGACGGGCTCTGACATGACAGGTGCTGCCAGCTCATCCTTCTCTCTCCTCTCAGCCTGGTTTTCTGAAGTCACAGGATGGATGAAGGGTTGAGCACTGCCTTCGGATTGATGTATTTTATGTATTAGATGCAGTGTAAAGCTAATAGATGCAGTGTAAAGCTAATAGATGCAGTGTAAAGCTAATGGATGTAGTGTAAAGCTAATAGATGCAGTGTAAAGCTAATAGATGCAGTGTAAAGCTAATAGATGCAGTGTAAAGCTAATAGATGCAGTGTAAAGCTAATAGATGCAGTGTAAAGCTAATAGATGCAGTGTAAAGCTAATAGATGCAGTGTAAAGCTAATAGATGCAGTGTAAAGCTAATAGATGCAGTGTAAAGCTAATAGATGCAGTGTAAAGCTAATAGATGCAGTGTAAAGCTAATAGATGCAGTGTAAAGCTAATAGATGCAGTGTAAAGCTAATAGATGCAGTGTAAAGCTAATAGATGCAGTGTAAAGCTAATAGATGCAGTGTAAAGCTAATAGATGCAGTGTAAAGCTAATATATGTAGTGTAAAGCTAATAGATGCAGTGTAAAGCTAATAGATGCAGTGTAAAGCTAATAGATGCAGTGTAAAGCTAATAGATGCAGTGTAAAGCTAATAGATGCAGTGTAAAGCTAATAGATGCAGTGTAAAGCTAATAGATGCAGTGTAAAGCTAATAGATGCAGTGTAAATCTAATAGATGCAGTGTAAAGCTAATAGATGCAGTGTAAAGCTAATAGATGCAGTGTAAAGCTAATAGATGCAGTGTAAAGCTAATAGATGTAGTGTAAAGCTAATAGATGCAGTGTAAAGCTTATAGATGCAGTGTAAAGCTAATAGATGCAGTGCAAAGCTAATAGATGTAGTGTAAAGCTAATAGATGCAGTGTAAAGCTAATAGATGCAGTGTAAAGCTAATAGATGCAGTGTAAAGCTAATAGATGCAGTGTAAAGCTAATAGATGCAGTGTAAAGTTAATAGATGCAGTGTAAAGCTAATAGATGCAGTGTAAAGCTAATAGATGCAGTGTAAAGCTAATAGATGCAGTGTAAAGCTTATAGATGCAGTGTAAATCTAATAGATGCAGTGTAAAGCTAATAGATGCAGTGTAAAGCTAATAGATGCAGTGTAAAGCTAATAGATGCAGTGTAAAGCTAATAGATGCAGTGTAAAGCTAATAGAAGCTAATATATGCCGAAAGCTAATAGATGTAGTGTAAAGCTAATAGATGCAGTGTAAAGCTAATAGATGCAGTGTAAAGCTAATAGATGCAGTGTAAAGCTAATAGATGCTAATATATGTCGAAAGCTAATAGATGTAGTGTAAAGCTAATAGATTCAGTGTAAAGCTAATATCTGTAGTGTAAAGCTAATAGATGCAGTGTAGAGCTAATAGATGTAGTGTAAAGCTAATAGATGCTAATATATGTTGAAAGCTAATAGATGTAGTGTAAAGCTAATAGATGCAGTGTAGAGCTAATAGATGTAGTGTAAAGCTAATAGATGCTAGTTAATGTCGAAAGCTAATAGATGTAGTGTAAAGCTAATAGATGCAGTGTAGAGCTAATAGATGCTAATATATGTCGAAAGCTAATAGATGTAGTGTAAAGCTAATATATGCATTGTAGAGCTAATATATGCTAATATATGTCGAAAGCTAATAGATGCAGTGTAAAGTTAATAGATGCTAATATATGTCGAAAGCTAATAGATGCAGTGTAAAGCTAATAGATGCAGTGTAAAGCTAATAGATGCAGTGTAAAGCTAATATATGCAGTGTAAAGCTAATAGATGCAGTGTAAAGTTAATAGATGCAGTGTAAAGCTAATAGATGTAGTGTAAAGCTAATAGATGCAGTGTACAGCTAATAGATGCAGTGTAAAGCTAATAGATGCAGTGTAAAGCTAATAGATGCAGTGTAAAGCTAATAGATGAAGTGTAAAGCTAATAGATGCAGTGTAAAGCTAATAGATGCAGTGTAAAGCTAATAGATGCAGTGTAAAGCTAATAGATGCAGTGTAAAGCTAATAGATGCTAATAGATGCAGTGTAAAGCTGACACTCTCCCACTACCCTCTAGCCATACTACCAAGCCTAGAGGAAGTTGGTGGGATAGCGGCGATTTCTGAGAGCCTTAGGGGGAGAAACGATCGTACCTCCAACTTTCCCTACGTTTGTTGAGGCTTTGTTCATGCAGCTACCGTCTCCATACGGTCCCCACTTCCCCTACCGTGTTGATGCACAACGCTCCTACAACCTGCAGTGTGTTGAAGAACAACGCTCCTACAACCTGCAGTGTATTGAAGGACAACGCTCCTACAACCTGCAGTGTGTTGAAGAACAACGCTCCTACAACCTGCAGTGTGTTGAAGAACAACGCTCCTACAACCTGCAGTGTTATGAAGAACAACGCTCCTACAACCTGCAGTGTGTTGAACGTACAACCTGCAGCGATAGAATGCACAAGCAATCTTTTATTCATCAGGGTAGATATATGATGTGTGTGTGGAGGTATGTGTTTTTCATCAGGGTAGATATATGATGTGTGTGTGGAGGTGTGTGTTATTCATCAGGGTAGATATATGATGTGTGTGTGGACGTGTGTGTTATTCATCAGGGTAGATATATGATGTGTGTGTGGAGGTGTGTTTTTCCGTGGGGAATGGGAGATCATAGGATGCGGTTCTGAATCGTAGCAGCTAAACCTACAGCTTGAAGAGCGTGTCAATAATTAACAACTCACCTGTCTGCTGTCGGTACCGGTGGGTTCTACCCGGCAACAGATGTGATGGATTTAATTAAAACAGGATAGGCTTCAGAAACCAAAAGAGAGGCGTTGATTTAAATGAAAACAGTAAAAACAACACATCACCTGGTTATTGATCAGGGGTTATACCAAAGGGACAATGTACGTTTAACTTTTCAGAACAGTTCTAACGTTACAGGACGTTAATAACAACAACGTGATGTTGAACCGGAATTGACCTTCTGACCCCTGTCTGATGTGACTCCTGAAGGTGCGTTGGGGAGAGAAGGGCTCGACAGAGGAAGGGGCGAGGCTGGAGAAGGCTAAGAATGCTGTAGTGTCTGTACCTGAGGAGGTGGAAGAGCCCATGATGGCCAAACGGCCCCCCAAACCCAAACCTACATACCACCAGCGCCAGGAGTCCAAATGGTACACCCCTATAAAGGTACGTTCAAGATTACATCTGAAAATGGCACCCTATTCCCTTAACTCTCTTGTTTTGGTCAGAGCCTGATCAGGCCTAGTCCGTTGGAGAAGCTTCTTGTTTTGGTCAGAGCCTGATAAGGCCTAGTCCGTTGGAGAAGCTTCTTGTTTTGGTCAGAGCCTGATAAGGCCTAGTCCGTTGGAGAAGCTTCTTGTTTTGGTCAGAGCCTGATTAGGCCTAGTCCGTTGGAGAAGCTTCTTGTCTTGGTCAGAGCCTGATCAGGCCTAGTCCGTTGGAGAAGCTTCTTGTTTTGGTCAGAGCCTGATAAGGCCTAGTCCGTTGGAGAAGCTTCTTGTTTTGGTCAGAGCCCGATAAGGCCTAGTCCGTTGGAGAAGCTTCTTGTTTTGGTCAGAGCCTGATAAGGCCTAGTCCGTTG
>NC_092152.1:5986526-6059026 GCF_045791955.1 Oncorhynchus clarkii lewisi | reverse complement strand
GAGCCAAGTTAGCAACCCAACATCTGCCCCTAAGTTTTAGCCCTGCTAGGGATCCACTGGGGACAACAGGTAGAGAAAGAGAGAGATGGGGGGAAGGATGGAGGGAGGGAGAGGGAAGGATGGAGGGAGGGAGAGGGAAAGATGGAGGGAGGGAGATGGAAGGATGGAGGGAGGGAGAGGGAAAGATGGAGGGAGGGAGAGGGAAAGATGGAGGGAGGGAGATGGAAGGATGGAGGGAGGGAGATGGAAAGATGGAGGGAGGGAGATGGAAGGATGAAGGGACAAGGAGGGAGGAAGGAAGGAAGGAAGGGATGGAGGGAGGGAGGGAGGGAGGGAGGGAGGGAGGGAGGGAGGGAGGGAGGGAGGGAGGGAGGGAGGGAGGGAGGGAGGGAGGGAGGGAGGGAGGGAGGGAGGGAGGGGGGAAATATGTTGAATCATCATGTATAAACACAGTGACTAGCAGCAGGCATCAACACGTATAAACACAGTGACTTAGGTGTTAGGGGTTAGGTCTAGGGGTTAGGGCTAACGGTTAGGGGTTAGGTCTAGGGGTTAGGTCTCGGGGTTAGGGGTTAGGTCTAGGGGTTAGGGCTAAGGGTTAGGGGTTAGGTCTAGGGGTTAGGACTAAGGGTTTGGGGTTAGGTCTAGGGGTTAGGGCTAAGGGTTAGGGGCTAGGGGTTAGGTATAGAGGTTAGGGCTAACGGTTAGGGGTTAGGTCTAGGGGTTAGGTCTAGGGGTTAGGGGTTAGGTCTAGGGGTTAGGGCTAAGGGTTAGGGGTTAGGTCTAGGGGTTAGGACTAAGGGTTTGGGGTTAGGTCTAGGGGTTAGGGCTAAGGGTTAGGGGCTAGGGGTTAGGTCTAGGGGTTAGGGCTAAGGGCTAAGGGTTAGGGGTTAGGGCTAGGGTTAGGGTTGGGGTTAGCGTTGGGGTTACGGGCTAGGGGTTGAGGTTAGGGGTTATTGGTTAGGGGTTGAGGTTAGGTTTAGGTGTTAGGGGTTAGGGTTATGGTAGGATTAGGGGTTAGGGTTAGGGTAGGATTAGGGGTTAGGGTTAATGTAGGATTAGGGGTTAGGGTTAGGGATTTAGGGGAAAGGGGTTAGGGGTAGGATTAGGGTTAGGGTAGGATTAGGGGTTAGGGTAGGGTTAAGGGTATGATTAGGGGTTAGGGTTAGGGGTTAGGGTAGGATTAGGGGTTAGTGTTAAGGTAGGTTTAGGGGTTAGGGTTAAGGGTTAGGGTAGAGTTAGAGGTTAGGGTCTGGAGTTAGGGTTTGATTATGGGTTAGGGTTAAGGGTAGGATTAGGGGTTAATGTTGGGTTAGGATTAGGGGTTAGGGTAGGATTAGGGGTTAGGGTTAGGGTAGGATTAGGGGTTATGGTTAGGATAGGATTAGGGGTTAGGGGTTAGGGTAGGATTAGGGGTTAGGGTTAGGGTAGGATTAGGGGTTAGGATTAGGGGTTAGGGTAGGATTAGCATTTAGGGTTAAGGGTAGGATTAGGGGTTAGGGTAGGATTAGGGGTTAGGGGTTAGGGTAGGATTAGCGGTTAGGGTAGGATTAGGGATTAAGGGTTAGCGTAGGATTAGGGGTTAGGGTAGGATTAGGGGTTAGGGTAGGATTAGGGGTTAGGGTTAGGTGTTAGGGTAGGATTAGGGGTTAGAGTTAGGGGTTAGGGTAGTATTAGGGGTTAGGGTTAAGGGTGGCATTAGGGGTTAGGGGTAGGATTAGGGGTTGGGGTAGGATTAGGGGTAAGGGTAGGATTAGGGGTTGGGGTTAGAGGTTAGGGTAGGATTAGGGGTTAGGGTTAGAGGTTAGGGTAGGATTAGGGGTTAGGGTTAGAAGTTCGCGTAGGATTAGGGGTTAGGGTTAGTGGTTAGGGTAGGATTAGGGGTTGGGGTTAGAGGTTAGGGTAGAATTAGGGGTTAGGGATAGGGTTAGGGTAGGATTAGGCGTTGGGGTTAGAGGTTAGGGTAGGATTAGGGGTTAGAGGTTAGGGTAGGATTAGCGTTTAGGGTTAGAGTAGGATTAGAGGTCAGGGTTAGAGGTTAGGGTAGGATTAGAGGTTAGGGTTAGGGGTTAGGGTAGGATTAGAGGTTAGGCTAGGATTAGAGGTTAGGGTAGGATTAGGGGGTAGGGTTAGAGGTTAGGGTAGGATTAGTGTTTAGGGTAGGATTAGAGGTTAGGGTAGGATTAGGGGGTAGGGTTAGAGGTTAGGGTAGGATTAGGGGTTAGGGTAGGATTAGAGTTTAGGGTAGGATTAGGGGTTAGGATAGGATTATAAATTAGGGTTAGAGGTTAGGGTAGGATTAGGGGTTAGGGTGGGATTAGGGGTTAGGGTTAGAGGTTAGGGTAGGATTAGAGGTTAGGGTAGGATTAGGGGTTAGGGTAGGAATAGAGGTTAGGGTTAGAGGTTAGGGTAGGATTGGGGGTTAGGGTAGGATTAGGGGTTAGGGTAGGATTAGGGGTTAGGGTTAGAGGTTAGGGTAGGATTAGGGGTTAGGGTTAGAGGTTAGGGTAAGATTAGCGGTTAGGGTTAGAGGTTAGGGTAGGATTAGGGGTTAGGGTTAGAGGTTAGGGTAGGATTATGGGTTAGGGTTAGAGGTTAAGGTAGGATTAGGGGTTAGGGGTTAGGGTTAGAGGTTAGGGTAGGATTAGGGGTTAGAATTAGGGGTTAGGGTTAGAGGTTAGGGTAGGATTAGGTGTTAGGGTTAAGGGTTAGGGTAGGATTAGGGGTTGGGATTAGAGGTTAGGGTAGGATTAGGGGTTCGGGTTAGGGGTTAGGGTTAGAGGTTAGGGTAGGATTAGGGGTTAGGGTTAGAGGTTAGGGTAGGATTAGGGGTTAAGGTTAGGGGTTAGGGTTAGAGGTTAGGGTAGGATTAGGGGGTAGGGTTAGAGGTTAGGGTAGGATTAGGGGTTAGGGTTAGGGGTTAGGATTAGGGGTTAGGGTAGGATTAGGGGGTAGGGTTAGAGGTTAGGGTAGGATTAGGGTTTAGGGTAGGATTAGAGGTTAGGGTAGTATTAGGGGGTAGGGTTAGAGGTTAGGGTAGGAATTAGGGGTTAGGGTTAGAGGTTAGGGTAGGATTAGGGGTTAGGGTAGGATTTGAGGTTAGGGTAGGATTAGGGGTTAGGATAGGATTAGAGGTTAGGGTTGGAGGTTAGGGTAGGATTAGGGGTTAGGGTGGGATTAGGGGTTAGGGTAGGTTTAGGGGTTAGGGTTAGAGGTTAGGGTAGGATTAGGGGTTAGGGTAGGATTAGGGGTTAGGGTTAGAGGTTAGGGTAGGATTAGGGGTTAGGGTAGGATTAGGGGTTAGGGTAGGATTAGGGGTAAGGGTAGGTTTAGGGGTTAGGGTTAGGGTTAAATGTTAGGGTAGGATTACGGGTTAGGGTTAGAGGTTAGGGTAGGATTAGGGGTTAGGGTTAGAGGTTATTGTAGGATTAGGGGTTAGGGTTAGAGGTTAGGGCAGGATTAGGGGTTAGGGTTAGAGGTTAGGGTAGGATTAGGGGTTGGGGTTAGGGGTTAGGGTAGGATTAGGGGTTGGGGTTAGAGGTTAGGGTAGGATTAGGGGTTAGGGTTAGGGGTTAGGGTTAGAGGTTAGGGTAGGATTAGGAGTTAGGATTAGGGGTTAGAGTTAGAGGTTAGGGTAGGATTAGGGGTTAGGGGTTACGGTTAGAGGTTAGGGTAGGATTAGGGGTTAGGATTAGGGGTTAGGGTTAGAGGTTAGGGTAGGATTAGGGGTTAGGGTTAGGGGTTAGGGTAGGATTAGGGGTTGGGGTTAGAGGTTAGGGTAGAATTTGGGGTTAGGGTTAGAGTTTAGGGTTAGGGTAGGATTAGAGGTTAGGGTAGGATTAGGGGTTGGGGTAGGATTAGGGGTTAGGGTTAGAGGTTAGGGTAGGATTAGGGGTTAGGGTTAGAGTTTAGGGTAGGATTAGGGGTTAGGGTAGGATTAGGGATTAGGGTAGGATTAGGGGTTAGGGTTAGAGGTTAGGGTAGGATTAGGGGTTAGAGTTAGAGGTTAGGGTAGGATTAGGGGTTAGGGTAGGATTAGGGGTTAGGGTAGGATTAGGGGTTAGGGTTAGAGGTTAGGGTAGGATTAGGGGTTAGGGTAGGATTAGGGGTTAGGGTAGGATTAGGGGTTAGGGTAGATTTGGGGGTTAGGGGTTAGGGTTAGAGGTTAGGGTAGGATTAGGGGTTAGGATTAGGGGTTAGGGTTAGAGGTAAGGGTAGGATTAGGGGTTAGGGTTAGGGGTTAGGGTAGGACTAGGGGTTGGGGTTAGAGGTTAGGGTAGAATTGGGGGTTAGGGTTAGAGTTTAAGGTTAGGGTAGGATTAGAGGTTAGGGTAGGATTAGGGGTTGGGGTAGGATTAGGGGTTAGGGTTAGAGGTCAGGGTAGGATTAGGGGTTAGGGTTAGAGTTTAGGGTAGGATTAGGGGTTAGGGTAGGATTAGGGATTAGGGTAGGATTAGGGGTTAGGGTTAGAGGTTAGGGTAGGATTAGGGGTTAGGGTTAGAGATTAGGGTAGGATTAGGGGTTAGGGTAGGATTAGAGGTTAGGGTAGGATTAGGGGTTAGGGTTAGAGGTTAGGGTAGGATTAGGGGTTAGGGTAGGATTAGGGGTTAGGGTAGGATTAGGGGTTAGGGTAGGATTGGGGGTTAGGGTTAGAGGTTAGGGTTAGGGTTAGGGTAGGATTAGAGGTTAGGTTAGGATTAGGGGTTGGGGTAGAATTAGGGGTTAGGATAAGGGGTTAGGGTAGGATTGGGGGTTAGGGTTAGAGGTTAGGGTAGGATTAGGGGTTAGGGTAGGATTAGGGGTTAGGGTAGGATTGGGGGTTAGGGTTAGAGGTTAGGGTAGGATTGGGGGTTAGGCTAGGATTGGGGGTTAGGGTTAGAGGTTAGGGTTAGAGGTTAGGGTTAGGGTTAGGGTAGGATTAGGGGTTAGGGTAGGTTTAGGGGTTAGGATAAGGGGTTAGGGTAGGATTGGGGGTTAGGGTTAGAGGTTAGGGTAGGATTAGGGGTTAGGGTAGGATTAGGGGTTAGGCTAGGATTGGGGGTTAGGTTTAGAGGTTAGGGTTAGAGGTTAGGGTTAGGGTTAGGGTAGGATTAGGGGTTAGGGTAGGTTTAGGGGTTAGGATGTGTGGTAATGGGATTAGGGGTTAGGATGTGTGGTAATGGGATTAGTGAATGGATCACCGGATGATCTATTGTTCTTATCCAGATTTTTTTGAAACTACACTATTGGTTAGAGCCTGTAAGTAAGCATTTCACTGTAAGGTCTACTACACCTGTTTTATTCAGCATTTCACTGTAAGGTCTACTACACCTGTTGTATTCATCATTTCACTGTAAGGTCTACTACACCTGTTATATTCAGCATTTCACTGTGAGGTCTACTACACCTGTTGTATTCAGCATTTCACTGTAAGGTCTACTACACCTGTTGTATTCAGCATTTCACTGTAAGGTCTACTACACCTGTTGTATTCAGCATTTCACTGTGAGGTCTACTACACCTGTTGTATTCAGCATTTCACTGTGAGGTCTACTACACCTGTTGTATTCAGCATTTCACTGTGAGGTCTACTACACCTGTTGTATTCAGCATTTCACTGTAAGGTCTACTACACCTGTTGTATTCAGCATTTCACTGTAAGGTCTACTACACCTGTTGTATTCAGCATTTCACTGTAAGGTCTACTACACCTGTTGTATTCAGCATTTCACTGTAAGGTCTACTACACCTGTTGTATTCAGCATTTCACTGTAAGGTCTACTACACCTGTTGTATTCAGCATTTCACTGTAAGGTCTACTACACCTGTTGTATTCAGCATTTCACTGTAAGGTCTAATACACCTGTTGTATTCGGCTCATGTGACTGATACAACTTGATTTTGCTAAGTATGTTTTGAATAAACTCAGGGAAGATGAGGGATTTCATATTTTTTGATTTGGTTTCTTTTTCTTTATTAGTCGGTTTTCATAGAAATCTGGAAATTAATTCAGGACGGAAGGAAACAGGAATGGAGCTTTACAGCTCATCTCTTTCCTACTATGAGCTCGGGATCTGGCCATTGTTCAAGACCTATAATGTCACTTTAGCGTTTCCCCTTAATTAATACATTAAAGCCCTATTAAATCATGGCACCTTATTAGCTGCAGTGCTACAGACGGACAGACGGACAGACAGACGGACAGACGTACAGCCGGTCTGCTTGTAATGAGGTGTTCGAACAGCAGTGGGCCTTCTCTCTCTCTCTCTCTCTCTCTCTCTCTCTCTCTCTCTCTCTCTCTCTCTCTGTGTCTCTCTCTCTCTCTCTCTCTCTCTCTCTCTATGTCTCTCTCTCTCTCTCTATGTCTCTCTCTCTCTCTCTCTCTCTCTCTCTCTCTCTCTGTGTCTCTCTCTCTCTCTCTGTGTCTCTCTCTCTCTCTATGTCTCTCTCTCTCTCTCTCTCTCTCTCTCTCTCTCTCTCTCTATGTCTCTCTCTCTCTCTCTCTGTGTCTCTCTCTCTCTCTGTGTCTCTCTCTCTCTCTTTCTCTCTGTGTCTCTCTCTCTCTCCTCATTCTCTCTGTGTGTCTCTCTCTCTCTCTCTCTCCTCTTTCTCTCTGTGTCTCTCTCTCTCCTCTTTCTCTCTGTGTCTCTCTCTCTCTCTCTCTCTCTCTCTCTTTCTCTCTCTCCTTTTTCTCTATCTCTGTCTCTGTCTTTCTCCCTATCCATGTCTCTCTCTCTCTCCTCTTTCTTTCTTTCTTTCTTTCTTTCTTTCTTTCCTTCTTTCTCTCACTCTCTCACTGTCCCCCCACACCCTCTGTCCCCCCTCTCTCTCTCCCTCTCTCTCTCCTCTCTCTCTCTCTCTCTCTCTCTCTCTCTCTCTCTCTCTCTCTCACTCTCTCACTGTCCCCCCACACTCTCTGTCCCCCCTCTTTCTCTCTCTCTCTCTCTCCCTCTCTCTCTCTCTCTCTCTCTCTCTCTCCCTCAATCCTCTCTCTCTCTCTCTCTCTCTCTCTCTCTCTCTCTCTCTTCCTCTGTCCCCCCTCTCTCTCTCTCTCTCCCTCCGTCCCCCCTCTCTCTCCTCTCTGTGTTTAACTGTCTCCTCTCGTCTGCCCTGCTCTGACAGTGTCTTAATTTAACAGCCATCGGTCACGTCGTGAACACTGCTCTGGGGTCTGTTTAGATAAGTGACTGAGATCACAGGAACAAGAACGGGGGGGGGAGGACAGGGACTCGTCAAGAAAGCATGCATCAGATGGATGGAGGGGGCGAGGGAGGGATGAGGAGGGAAATTTGGTATGCCGGTTTAGGAACTCCTTTTGCCAAACTCTTCAGGAAAGAATGCCAGACAGAGGGAGGGAGGGAGGGAGGGAGGGAGGGAGGGAGGGAGGGAGGGAGGGAGACACGAGATAGGGTGGTACTCTATGTTGACTCAGGGCAGGCTAAGTAGCACCAGGGTTATTAAGCATGGCATACTGTAGCCTGGCTTGGCTGGGCTTGGCATGGCTTGGTGTTCCCCGAAGTCCCAGTCATGGACAAGGCCAGGCGTATGGCCCTGTATCACTCTGTCTGCAGCACAGACTAGTGCTGTGACTCTCTCTCTCTTACCAGACAGGACTGGATCAGGCTTGAGAGAGCCAGCCGCAGAGTTGTCTGTTTCACTGTTTGTTTGTGTACAGAGATGCCAAGTGAGTGACTGTAGCAGACTGGCTGATGGACTGGAGTGTCAACACAGGGCATTAGAAGACCAACAGAGGCACGTTCAGCAGGACTGATGGGAGATGCAATGGATTCCAATCAATTCAATTTCATTTTAATGCTACTTTTGTTATACAGAATAGTTTTGATCAGGTCTTTGTTTCCAACCTGTAAATATTGCATTAATATTGACTTGGCACTTGGCACACTACTGTCTTGTTACTTCAAATGTACTACAGTTTTATACCAAAAGGCCTAGATAGGAGGGTAAATAATCAGTAGAGATGATATTAAAAGGTTGAACTGAGAGCATGACATTAACTCATTAACATGTTCATTGGAATTCAATCAAAGCATCAGGAACATTGTTTTTGTTGCCCCCTTTTTTTTTTCCCCCTCTCTGTGTTTTACAAAGTGGCGGCCATCTTGTTCTTCTGTCTGTCCACAGAACGTCCATCGAAACAGGCTTAGAGGGGAACAACAGCACAAATAAACCCCCCCCAATCATACTTCTTGATGATTCCCCTCCGTCTCCCTCACTCTGGGAGAGGGGGTGGTGCGGACAATCTTGGGATGCCACAGCTGACGGGGGAACGGGGGGGATGGGGGGGACAGGACGGACGGACGGACGGACGGGGAGGGGGGGCTAGCGTGGACCAGCGGTTTTGCCGGGTGTGACAGGCGGTCGGTCTCCTCTCGCCTCCCTACTGCTCCCTCATTAGTGCTATCAGTGGACTGGGTTTGTTAAGCTTAACGAGCCTAACGAGCCTAACGAGCGGTAAGTAGCTGTGGTGCCATTCATCCACTGCTCCACCACTAGAGAATTGACAGCCACTTTAAACCCACCACCCCATGCTGTCACCACGGCGCTGTCACCACGGCCCAGATCCACAGACTGATAGCCGATCGGCCCGGCCTGGTCTAGCTCCAGCTCTCTCTCTCTCTCTCTCTCTGTCTCTCTCTCTCTCTCTTTCTCTCTCTCTCTCTCCCTCTCTCTCTCTCTCTCTCTCTCTCTCTCTGTCTCTCTCTGTCTCTCTCTGTCTGTCAGTCTCTCTCTCTCTGTCTCTCTCTGTCTCTCTCTCTCTCTCTCTCTCTCTCTCTCTCTCTCTCTCTCTCTCTCTCTCTCTCTCTCTCTCTCTCTCTCTCTCTGTCTCTCTCTCTCCTAACCAGATTAGTTGCTGCTATATTAACTGGGGGAAAGTAGGGCAGATGTCTGTTGGTCTGTGCATAAGGCTGGTTGTGATAATGGTCTGCTGTGTTAGTTAATCTGGTGGGGCTGGGATACCCCTTAAACAGGCACCCCTCCCCACGCAGGCAGACACAAACACACACACAGCAGGCAGGGCCCCGGCTGGTAACAGGATTAACAACGGGGATTCTGTCTGTATATTAGAGCCAGCCTGGACAGGGTGGTGATGGGGTGGGAGGTAGCCTGTCTGTATGTTAGAGCCAGCCTGGACAGGGTGGTGATGGGGTGGGAGGGGGTAGCCTGTCTGTATGTTAGAGCCAGCCTGGACAGGGTGGTGATGGGGTGGGAGGTAGCCTGTCTGTATGTTAGAGCCGGCCTGGACAGGGTGGTGATGGGGTGGGAGGTAGCCTGTCTGTCTGTTAGAGCCGGCCTGGACAGGGTGGTGATGGGGTGGGAGGTAGCCTGTCTGTAGCCTGTCCACCCCCCTAGTCCCAGAGAATAGACTGCTACAGTAACTGGTTGGGTATCCGTAGTATCAGTATCAGTAGTATCAGTAGTATCAGTATCAGTAGTATCAGTAGTATCAGTAGTGTTTGTAGTATCAGTATCAGTAGTATCAGTATCAGTAGTATCAGTAGTATCAGTATCAGTAGTATCAGTAGTGTCAGTAGTATCAGTATCAGTAGTATCAGTAGTATCAGTATCAGTTGTACCAGTAGTATCAGTATCAGTAGTATCAGTACCAGTAGTATCAGTATCAGCAGTATCAGTAGTATCAGTATCAGTAGTATCAGTATTATCAGTATCAGTAGTATCAGTAGTACCAGTAGAATCAGTATCAGTATCAGTAGTATCAGTAGTATCAGTATCAGTAGTATCAGTAGTATCAGTAGTACCAGTAGAATCAGTATCCGTATCAGTAGTATCAGTACAAGCAGTATCAGTAGTATCAGTATCAACAGTATCAGTAGTATAAGTTTCAGTAGTATCAGTAGTATCAGTATCAGTAGTATCAGTAGTATCAGATTCAGTAGTATCAGTATCAGTAGTATCAGTATTATCAGTTGTATCAATATCAGTAGTATCAGTAGTATCAGTATCAGTAGAATCAGTAGTATCAGTAGTACCAGTAGTATCAGTATCAGTAGTATCAGTACCAGTAGTATCAGTGTCAGCAGTGTCAGTAGTATCAGTATCAGTAGTATCAGTAGTATCAGTATCAGTAGTATCAGTATCAGTAGTATCAGAATCAGTAGTATCAGTAGTATCCTTATCAGTAGTATCAGTAGTATCAGTAGTAATAGTAGTATCAGTAGTACCAGTAGTATCAGTAGTATCAGTAGTATCAGTATCAGTAGTATCAGTAGTGTCAGTAGTATCAGTATCAGTAGTATCAGTAGTAATAGTAGTATCAGTAGTATCAGTAGTATCATTATCAGTAGTACCAGTAGTATCAGTAGTAATAGTAGTATCAGTAGTATCAGTATCAGTAGTATCAGTAGTATTAGTTTCAGTAGTATCAGCAGTGTCGGTAGTATCAGTATCAGTAGTGTCAGTAGTAATCATAGTATCAGTAGTATCAGTAGTAATAGTAGTATCAGTAGTATCAGTAGTAATAGTAGTATCAGTAGTATTAGTAGTATCAGTAGTATCAGTAGTAATAGTAGTATCAGTAGTATCAGTAGTAATAGTAGTAATAGTAGTATCAGTAGTATCAGTAGTAATAGTAGTATCAGTAGTATCAGTAGTATCAGTAGGATCAGTATCAGTAGTATCAGTATCAGTATCAGCAGTATCAGTAGTATCAGTAGTAATAGTAGTATCAGTAGTATCAGTAGTATCAGTAGTAATAGTAGTATCAGTAGTATCAGTAGTATCAGTATCAGTAGTATCAGTATCAGTATCAGCAGTATCAGTAGTATCAGTAGTAGCAGTAGTGTCAGTAGTATCAGTATCAGTAGTGTCAGTAGTAATAGTAGTATCAGTGGTATCAGTATCAGTAGTATCAGTAGTAATAGTAGTAATAGTAGTATCAGTAGTATCAGTAGTAATAGTAGTATTAGTAGTATCAGTAGTAATAGTAGTAATAGTAGTATCAGTAGTATCAGTAGTATCAGTAGTATCAGTATCAGTAGTATCAGTAGTATCATTAGTATCAGTATCAGTAGTATCCGTATCAGTATCAGTAGTATCAGTATCAGTAGTATCAGTAGTATCAGTAGTATCAGTAACAGTATCAGCAGTATCAAGCTCCAGATATTTCAGCGGTATCAATATCTGCACGCACACGTACGCGCACACACACACACACACACACACGCACACACACACACACACACGCACACACACGCACGAGCACACGCACACGCACGCACACACACACACACACGCACACACGCACACACACGCACACACACGCACGAGCACACGCACGCGCACACACACACACACGCACACACACACACGCACATGCACACACACACACACACACACACTAGTCGTGATCTGGTGGCGACCCGTCAAACCCGTCCCTGACTAACTGCCAGGAGTTCACCCCTCCTCACCCAATCACTGCCCTGCCTCTCGTTAACTCTCTCCTGTCCGCCCGGCAACCACCCGGCCTGCGGGCACTGATTTTTTAAAATGTTTAATTAGCTTGATTATGCTAATGAGCATTATCACCCAAATGAATGGTGCTAGACCCTCTTTTATCGTTATAAACTGTAGGCTCAACAACTATTAAAAGCAGTTTTTATTTCTATTTGACACTAATTGAATGTACTCGTGAAAGCATGACTGTTGCTGCTCGCTCGTTGGCTCTGCTAAAGTGATCCCACGCGTCTTCAATTACGAAGAACAGAGAAACGGCACAGTAACAACGCCTCAGAGGGTGTTGTAACCCCCCCCCCCCCCCCCTCCCAGCTGATCTCAGACCAGGGCATATATTTCAAACGTGTATTGAGAGTTGAAGTGCTGATCTACGATCAGTTTTTGTATTTTAAATCGTAACGAATTAGAAGGGGGGAGGATGGGGGGGACCTGATTCTAGAACAGCACTCCTACTCTGAAAACCTGAAAGACCCAACTGATCCTAGATTCTAGATTAGGCCCGGCTCGCAGTCGGCGTTCCAATTCATCCCAAAGGTGTTCGATGGGGTTGAGGTCAGGGTTCTGTGCAGGCCCGTCAAGTTCTTTTTACACCGATCTCGACAAACCATTTCTGTATGGACCTCACTTAGTGCACGGGGGCATTGTCATGCTGAAACAGGAAAGGGCCTTCCCCAAACTGTTGCCACAAAGTTGGAAGCACAGAATCATCTAGAATGTCATTGTATGCTGTAGCGTTAAGATCTCCCTTCACTGGAACTAAGGGGCCCGAAACCATGAAAAACATCCCCAGACCATAAATCCTCCTCCACCAAACTTTACAGTTGGCACTATGCATTGGAGCTCTTCAGTATGGGCCATTCTACTGCCAATGCTTCTCTATGGAGATTGCATGGCTGTGTGCTCGATTTTATACATCTGTCAGTAACGGGTGTAGCTGAAATAGTCAAATCCACTCATTTGAAGGGGTGTCCACATACTTTTGTATATATGGTGCATGTGCAGCGATAGCTTTGTCAAGAATGCAGTGTATAAATAAATATGGGGTGTGTATAAACCAAAGTGTTCTACAGTATAAATATTAGAATGAGAATACAGTATACAGTAGTACACAGTATAAATATTAGAATGAGAATACAGTATACAGTATAAATATTAGAATGAGAATACAGTATACAGTATAAATATTAGAATGAGCTATGTAGATAATACAGTATACAGTATACAGTATACATACACAGTACAAAACCCCATAGCAAGATGGATAGCATTGCAGGACATTTGCTTCTGGACCAGAGTCTGGAATATAAATAATTTACAGTATATCTTCACTACCGTTCAAAAGTTTTGGGGTCATTTAGAAATGTCCTTGTGTTTTTAAGAAAAGCAAACATTTTTGTCCATTAAAATAACATACAATTTGATCAGGAATACAGTGTAGACATTGTTCATGTTGTAAATGACTATTGTAGCTGGAAACGGCTGATTTTTTATGGAATATCTACATAGGTGTACAGAGGCCCATTATCAACAACCATATACTGTGTTAGCTAATCCAAGTTAATCATTAATAATTTTAAAAAGGCTAATAATTTCTTTAAAATGTGTTCAGTCATTGACCCCAGGGCCTCCTCCTGTTGTTGTTACATACAGTATAGATGTGTACTTTATAATAGACTATAATAATATAATATACTATACTATCCTTACACACACACACACACACACACACACACACACACACACACACACACACACACACACACACACACACACACACACACACACACGCACACACCCTCATTTGTGCTGCATGTCTCAAATATTATGCCATTTTAGATTTTAATAAGACAGCTCATATTTTATCAACATGTCATTTTTCATTATAGTAGATGTTTGGGATACTAACGATAATAGTTTCTAAAGCAGCTGATTAACCTTGATGACAATGTGATCTTTTATAATTGATAGTTTGTCTCTCGTTTTAAATGATATTGAGTGATGATAACGCAGGTTTAATTAATGGACGGGTGATGTAATGTTATTTTTTTTTTGAGTCATACAGGACTGTAGCTGACGGAAAATAAACGTAAAGGACTGTTTATATGGAACGCACACACACACACACACACACACACACACACACACACACACACACACACACACACACACACACACTAGCAGATGTAGTTGTATTGTGGTGTTGTTTCCAGTCTTAGTGGTCAGACGGTCAGACGGAGGACAGGCTTCTCCACTAGGTCAACTTCATATCACTTTCACACAGGCAGTCTCTGTTGGATATCCCCTCTCTATTCCTCTCTGTTGGATATCCCCTCTCTATTCCTCTCTGTTGGATATCCCCTCTCTATTCCTCTCTGTTGGATATCCCCTCTCTATTCCTCTCTGTTTGATATCCCCTCTCTATTCCTCTCTGGATATCCCCTCTCTATTCCTCTCTGGATATCCCCCCTCTATTCCTCTCTGTTTGATACCCCCCCTCTATTCCTCTCTGGATATCCCCTCTCTATTCCTCTCTGTTTGATATCCCCTCTCTATTCCTCTCTGTTGGATATCCCCTCTCTATTCCTCTCTGTTGGATATCCCCTCTCTATTCCTCTCTGGATATCCCCCCTCTATTCCTCTCTGTTTGATATCCCCTCTCTATTCCTCTCTGTTGGATATCCCCTCTCTATTCCTCCCTGTTTGATATCCCCTCTCTATTCCTCAATGTTGGATATCCCCTCTCTATTCCTCTCTGGATATCCCCCCTCTATTCCTCTCTGTTTGATATCCCCTCTCTATTCCTCTCTGTTGGATATCCCCTCTCTATTCCTCTCTGGATATCCCCTCTCTATTCCTCTCTGTTGGATATCCCCTCTCTATTTCTCTCTGTTTGATATCCCCTCTCTATTCCTCAATGTTGGATATCCCCTCTCTATTCCTCTCTGGATATCCCCCCTCTATTCCTCTCTGTTTGATATCCCCTCTCTATTCCTCTCTGTTTGATATCCCCTCTCTATTCCTCAATGTTGGATATCCCCTCTCTATTCCTCTCTGGATATGTTTGATATCCCCTCTCTATTCCTCAATGTTGGATATCCCCTCTCTATTCCTCTCTGGATATCCCCCCTCTATTCCTCTCTGTTTGATATCCCCTCTCTATTTCTCTCTGTTGGATATCCCCTCTCTATTCCTCTCTGTTGGATATCCCCTCTCTATTCCTCTCTGGATATCCCCTCTCTATTCCTCTCTATTCCTCTCTGGATATCCCCTCTCTATTCCTCTCTGTTGGATATCCCCTCTCTATTCCTCTCTGGATATCCCCTCTCTATTCCTCTCTGTTTGATATCCCCTCTCTATTCCTCTCTGTTGGATATCCCCTCTCTATTCCTCTCTGTTTGATATCCCCTCTCTATTCCTCAATGTTGGATATCCCCTCTCTATTCCTCTCTGGATATCCCCCCTCTAATCCTCTCTGTTTGATATCCCCTCTCTATTCCTCTCTGTTGGATATCCCCTCTCTATTCCTCTCTGGATATCCCCCCTCTATTCCTCTCTGTTGGATATCCCCTCTCTATTCCTCTCTGGATATCCCCCCTCTAATCCTCTCTGTTTGATATCCCCTCTCTATTCCTCTCTGGATATCCCCCCTCTATTCCTCTCTGGTTGATATCCCCTCTCTATTCCTCTCTGTTGGATATCCCCTCTCTATTCCTCTCTGGATATCCCCCCTCTAATCCTCTCTGTTTGATATCCCCTCTCTATTCCTCTCTGTTGGATATCCCCTCTCTATTCCTCTCTGGATATCCCCCCTCTATTCCTCTCTGTTGGATATCCCCTCTCTATTCCTCTCTGGATATCCCCCCTCTATTCCTCTCTGGTTGATACCCCCTCTCTATTCCTCTCTGGATATCCCCTCTCTATTCCTCTCTGGATATCCCCTCTCTATTCCTCTCTGGATATCCCCCCTCTAATCCTCTCTGTTTGATATCCCCTCTCTATTCCTCTCTGTTGGATATCCCCTCTCTATTCCTCTCTGGATATCCCCCCTCTATTCCTCTCTGTTGGATATCCCCTCTCTATTCCTCTCTGGATATCCCCCCTCTAATCCTCTCTGTTTGATATCCCCTCTCTATTCCTCTCTGGATATCCCCTCTCTATTCCTCTCTGTTGGATATCCCCTCTCTATTCCTCTCTGTTGGATATCCCCTCTCTATTCCTCTTTGTTTGATATCCCCTCTCTATTCCTCTCTGGATATCCCCTCTCTATTCCTCTCTGTTTGACATCCCCTCTCTATTCCTCTCTGTTTGATATCCCCTCTCTATTCCTCTCTGTTTGATATCCCCTCTCTATTCCTCTCTGTTGGATATCCCCTCTCTATTCCTCTCTGGATATCCCCCCTCTATTTCTCTCTGTTTGATATCCCCTCTCTATTCCTCTCTGTTTGATATCCCCTCTCTATTCCTCTCTGTTTGATATCCCCTCTCTATTCCTCTCTGTTGGATACCCCCCCTCTATTCCTCTCTGGATATCCCCTCTCTATTCCTCTCTGTTGGATATCCCCTCTCTATTCCTCTCTGTTGGATATCCCCTCTCTATTCCTCTCTGTTGGATATCCCCTCTCTATTCCTCTCTGTTGGATATCCCCTCTCTATTTCTCTCTGTTTGATATCCCCTCTCTATTCCTCTCTGTTTGATATCCCCTCTCTATTCCTCTCTGTTGGATATCCCCTCTCTATTCCTCTCTGGTTGATATCCCCTCTCTATTCCTCTATGTTGGATATCCCCTCTCTATTCCTCTCTGTTGGATATCCCCTCTCTATTCCTCTCTGTTGGATATCCCCTCTCTATTCCTCTCTGTTGGATATCCCCTCTCTATTTCTCTCTGTTTGATATCCCCTCTCTATTCCTCTCTGTTTGATATCCCCTCTCTATTCCTCTCTGTTGGATACCCCCCCTCTATTCCTCTCTGGATATCCCCTCTCTATTCCTCTCTGTTGGATATCCCCTCTCTATTCCTCTCTTTTTGATATCCCCTCTCTATTCCTCTCTGTTTGATATCCCCTCTCTATTCCTCTCTGTTGGATATCCCCTCTCTATTCCTCTCTGTTGGATATCCCCCCTCTATTCCTCTCTGTTGGATATCCCTCTCTATTCCTCTCTGTTTGATATCTCCTCTCTCCTTCTCTGTCTGTCTTCTCCCTTTTTCTGTCCCCCTCTCTGCCTCCCTCCCTCTCTCTCTCTCTTTCTCTTCCCCTCTCTCCCTCTCTCTGTCCCGCTCACCCTCTTTCCTTCCCTCCCTCCCTCTCCCTCTCAGTCTGTCCGTTCCCATTGCTCTTGGGAGGTGTGTGTTGGTGACAGTGGTCCTAATGAAGATGTAAACTGTGGGCAGCAGCAGGTTTCTGAAGGTTACTCTGTCTACACTGGGGGAAGTGAGAAAGAATCAAGTCACTGATGACATGTGACGGTTTCACCCAGGGATGATGCAAACCAGTGCTAATGAACCAACCCGAGGAGAGGACAGTGGAGAGACGAGAGAGAGAAGGGCAGAGCAGAGAGAGAGACAGACAGGGGGAGCAGAAAGAGAGACAGACAGGGGGAGCAGAGAGAGAGACAGACAGGGGGAGCAGAGAGAGAGACAGACAGGGGGAGCAGAGAGACAGACAGGGGGAGCAGAGAGACAGACAGGGGAGGAGGCATGGTCCAGGGGGAGCAGAGAGAGACAGACAGGGGGAGCAGAGAGACAGACAGGGGAGGAGGCATGGTACAGGGGGAGCAGAGAGAGAGACAGGGGGAGCAGAGAGACAGAGAGACAGGGGAGGAGGCATGGTACAGGGGGAGCAGAGCGAGAGACAGGGGGAGCAGAGAGAAAGACAGACAGGGGAGGAGGCATGGTGCAGGGGGAGCAGAGAGAGAGACAGGGGGAGCAGATAGACAGATATGGGAGGAGGCATGGTACAGGGGGAGCAGAGAGACAGACAGGGGGAGCTGAGAGAAATACAGACAGAGGAGGAGGCATGGTACAGCGGGAGCAGAGAGACAGACAGGGGGAGCAGAGAGACAGACAGACAGGGGAGGAGGCATGGTACAGGGGGAGCAGAGAGAAAGACAGACAGGTGAGGAGACATGGTACAGGGGGAGCAGAGAGAAAGACAGACAGGGGAGGAGGCATGGTACAGGGGGAGCAGAGAGAGACAGACAGGGGGAGGAGGCATGGAACAGGGGGAGCAGAGAGAAAGACAGAGAGGGGAGGAGGTATGGTACAGTGGGAGCAGAGAGAGAGACAGGGGGAGCAGAGAGACAGACAGACAGACAGGGGGAGGAGGCATGGTACAGGGAGGAGAACAGTGGAGAGACGAGAGAGAAATGAACATTTTGAGGAGTAGATAACGATGAAATTAAGCTATCCCCAGACATGTTACCAGGCCAATATCAGCTGATATCTCAAAGTGCTGTACAGAAACTCAGCCTAAAACCCCAAACAGCAAGCAATGTAGGTGTAGAAGCACGGTGGCTAGGAAAAACTCCCTAGAAAGGCCAGAACCTAGGAAGAAACCTAGAGAGGAACCAGGCTATGAGGGGTGGCCAGTCCTCTTCTGGCTGTGCCGGGTGGAGATTATAACAGAACATGGCCAAGATGTTCAAATGTTCATAGATGACCAGCAGGGTCAAATAATAATAATCACAGTGGTTGTAGAGGGTGCAACAGGTCAGCACCTCAGGAGTAAATGTCAGTTGGCTTTTCGTAGCCGATCATTCAGAGTATCTCTACCGCTCCTGCTGTCTCTCTAGAGAGTTGAAAACAGCAGGTCTGGGACAGGTAGCGCGTCCGGTGAACAGGTCAGGGTACTATAGCCAGCCGATCATTGAGAGTATCTCTACCGCTCCTGCTGTCTCTAGAGAGTTGAAAACAGCAGGTCTGGGACAGGTAGCACGTCCGGTGAACAGGTCAGGGTTCTATAGCCGATCATTCAGAGTATCTCTACCGCTCCTGCTGTCTCTAGAGAGTTGAAAACAGCAGGTCTGGGACAGGTAGCGCGTCCGGTGAACAGGTCAGGGTACTATAGCCGATCATTGAGAGTATCTCTACCGCTCCTGCTGTCTCTAGAGAGTTGAAAACAGCAGGTCTGGGACAGGTAGCGCGTCCGGGTGAGCAGGTCAGGGTACTACAGCCTGCTGTCAATCTATCAAAGACCACGCATCCAAGCCGCCCTTCTGCAAACATCGCCAAAACAGAAACCCTTGTATTAATATGTCGATATGTAGGAGGAAATGGAAAACGATCCTGTTCGTTGCTGCATAAATCAGGTCATTATACTGCTTCCGATACGACTGATACTTGGCTAGATGGCAAACCTGAATATCTATGAACATATGCAGATATATGGGCCTAGCCAGGATCTCTTCTTGTGTCGTCTTTCTGTGGAGCACTGAGCCAGGATCTCTTCTTGTGTCGTCTTTCTGTGGAACACTGAGCCAGGATCTCGTCTTGTGTCGTCTTTCTGTGGAACGCTGAGCCAGGATCTCTTCTTGTGTCGTCTTTCTGGGGAACACTGAGCCAGGATCTCTTCTTGTGTCGTCTTTCTGTGGAACACTGAGCCAGGATCTCGTCTTGTGTCGTCTTTCTGTGGAACACTGAGCCAGGATCTCTTCTTGTGTCGTCTTTCTGGGGAGCACTGAGCCAGGATCTCTTCTTGTGTCGTCTTTCTGGGGAGCACTGAGCCAGGATCTCTTCTTGTGTCGTCTTTCTGGGGAGCACTGAGCCAGGATCTCTTCTTGTGTCGTCTTTCTGTGGAACACTGAGCCAGGATCTCTTCTTGTGTCGTCTTTCTGTGGAACACTGAGCCAGGATCTCTTCTTGTGTCGTCTTTCTGGGGAGCACTGAGCCAGGATCTCTTCTTGTGTCGTCTTTCTGTGGAACACTGAGCCAGGATCTCTTCTTGTATCGTCTTTCTGGGGAACACTGAGCCAGGATCTCTTCTTGTGTCGTCTTTCTGTGGAACACTGAGCCAGGATCTCTTCTTGTGTCGTCTTTCTGTGGAACACTGAGCCAGGATCTCTTCTTGTGTCGTCTTTCTGTGGAACAGTGGACAAGATATATAACTAGAGGAGCTAAAGGAACAAAATAGCTGCAAGTCAAATACTTTTCTAAGGAGATTTTGATGAAGATGGAAAAATAGGCAGCAACTCTTGGATGACCATAAAAGTAGACTTCAAAATCACCTCTTTTATTATGAACCCTTTAACCTCTTGGTTACAAAATATCTCTGGTCAGTACAGTGGAATACTCTAACATCCGCAGTCCAGTTGTCAACCGGTAGATAGCCACATGACGGTCTGCCCACCTGGGATCAGACAGCTGTCTAAGTGTGCACACAAGCATGCAAGCACAAATACTCCATCCCCTATCAGAAGAGATGGCTCCTATATGACACCTCTGTCCAGCCAGTCCTGTTTTAGTCTGGGCTCTCATCGCATTAGAATAATTACCCACTGTCAGCCTTCACTCCTATACACCTCCCCGTCCTACACACACACACACACACACACACACACACACACACACACACACACACACACACACACACACACACGCACACACACGCACGCACACACACACACACACACGTGCACGTGCACACACGCACACACACACACACACGTGAGCGCGCACACACACACACACACACACATGCACACGCACGTGCACGCTCACACACTTACACACACACAGAGAGAGGAGCAGAGGAGGATACATCCCCCGTTTGTATTTCATTACAGGGTTCAGATTGAGTCTTGGTCAGATCGAGTCTTGGTCAGATTGAGTCTTGGTCAGATCGAGTCTTGGTCAGATCGAGTCTTGGTCAGATTGAGTCTTGGTCAGATTGAGTCTTGGTCAGATTGAGTCTTGGTCAGATCGAGTCTTGGTCAGATTGAGTCTTGGTCAGATTGAGTCTTGGTCAGATTGAGTCTTGGTCAGATCGAGTCTTGGTCAGATTGAGTCTTGGTCAGATTGAGTCTTGGTCAGATTGAGTCTTGGTCAGATCCAGTCTTGGTCAGATCAAGTCTTGGTCAGATCGAGTCTTGGTCAGATTGAGTCTTGGTCAGATCCAGTCTTGGTCAGATTGAGTCTTGGTCAGATCGAGTCTAGGCCATGTTCTTTACTCATTTCCTTGACATCTACATAAACACAAGTCATGGCTACGTTTGCGTTTAACTCTAGAGGGACAGCCATGGAGAACCGTCGCTTTTCCTTCACATTCTCGCTCTACATTAAGCACATGTGCTCATTCCTACGCTGCTTTCACTGAATTAACTAGTTTACTTGTCAATATACTTCTTAACCTCTGTCACAAATTTGATAATGCCTTTCATTTAGTCAGAAATGGTCTGTAATCACTAATACGCGTCTCCCCCCTCTTCGTCTCTCCCTCTTCGACTCTCCCTCTCCCTCTTTGTCTATCCCTCTTCATCTCTACCTCTCCCTCTTCGTATCTCCCTCTTCATCTCCCTCTCCCTCTTTATCTCCCCTCTCCCTCTTCGTCTCTCCCTCTTCGTCTCTCCCTCTACATCTCTCCCTCTCCCTGTTCATCTGCCTCTACCTCTTCGTCTCTCCCTCTCCCTCTTCATCTCTCCCTCTCCCTCTTCGTCTCTCCCTCTCCCTCTTCATCTCTCCCCTCTCCCTCTTCATCTCCCCTCTCCCGCTTCATCTCCCCTCTCCCTCTTCATCTCTCCCTCTCCCTCTTCATCTCTCCCCTCTCCCTCTTCGTCTCTCCCTCTTCATCTCCCATCTCCCTCTTCATCTCCCCTCTCCCTCTTCATCTCCCCTCTCCGTCTTCGTCTCTCCCTCTCCCTCTTCATCTCTCCTCTCCCGCTTCATCTTTCCTCTCCCTCTTCATCTCTCCCTCTCCCTCTTCGTCTCTCCCTCTCCCTCTTCGTCTCTCCCTCTCCCTCTTCGTCTCTCCCTCTCCCTCTTCGTCTCTCCCCTCTCCCTCTTCATCTCCCCTCTCCCTCTTCGTCTCTCCCTCTTCATCTCCCCTCTTCGTCTCTCCCTCTTCGTCTCTCCCTCTCCCTCTTCGTCTCCCCTCTTCATCTCTCCCTCTTCATCTCCCCTCTTCATCTCTCCCTCTTCATCTCTACCTCTTCATCTCTCCCTCTCCCTCTTCGTCTCTCCCTCTTCATCTCTCCCTCTTCGTCTCTCCCTCTTCATCTGCCTCTCCCTTTTCATCTCTCCCTCTCCCTCTTCATCTCCCCTCTCCCTCTTCGTCTCTCCCTCTCCCTCTTCGTCTCTCCCTCTCCCCTCTCCCTCTTCATCTCCCCTCATCATCTCTCCCTCTTCATCTCTCCCTCTTCATCTCTCCCTCTCCCTCTTCGTCTCTCCCTCTCCCTCTTCGTCTCTCCCTCTCCCCTCTCCCTCTTCATCTCCCTCTTCGTCTCTCCCTCTTCATCTCTCCCTCTCCCTCTTCGTCTCTCCCTCTTCATCTCCCCTCTTCGTCTCTCCCTCTCCCTCTTCATCTCCCCTCTCCCTCTTCGCCTCTCCCTCTCCCTCTTCATCTCTCCCTCTCCCTCTTCGTCTCTCCCTCTTCATCTCCCCTCTCCCTCTTCGTCTCTCCCTCTCCCTCCTCATCTCTCCCTCTCCCTCCTCATCTCTCCCTCTCACTCTTCGTCTATCCCTCTTCATCTCCCCTCTCCTTCTTCGTCTCTCCATCTCCCTCTTCATCTCCCCTCTCCCTCTTCATCTCCCCTCTCCCTCTTCATCTCCCCTCTCCCTCTTCGTCTCTCCCTCTTCATCTCCCCTCTCCCTCTTCATCTCCCCTCTTCGTCTCTCCCTCTTCGTCTCTCCCTCTCCCTCTTCGTCTCTCCATCTCCCTCTTCATCTACCCTCTCCCTCTTCGTCTCCCCTCTCCCCTCTCCCTCTTCGACTCTCCCTCTCCCTCTTCGTCTCTCTCCCTCTCCCTCTTCATCTCTCCCTCTCCCTCTTCGTCTCTCCCTCTTCCTCTCTCCCTCTCCCTCTTCGTCTCTCCCTCTCCCTCTCCCTCTTCATCTCTCCCTCTCCCTCTCCCTCTTCACCTCCCCTCTCCCTCTTCGTCTCTCCCTCTCCCTCTTCATCTCCCCTCTCCCTCTTCGTCTCTCCCTCTTCATCTCCCCTCTCCCTCTTCATCTCCCCTCTTCGTCTCTCCCTCTTCGTCTCTCCCTCTCCCTCTTCGTCTCTCCATCTCCCTCTTCATCTACCCTCTCCCTCTTCGTCTCCCCTCTCCCTCTTCATCTCTCCCTCTCCCTCTTCGTCTCTCCCTCTCCCTCTTCGTCTCTCTCCCTCTCCCTCTTCATCTCCCTCTCCCTCTTCGTCTCTCCCTCTTCATCTCTCCCTCTCCCTCTTCATCTCCCCTCTTCGTCTCTCCCTCTTCGTCTCTCCCTCTCCCTCTTCGTCTCCCCTCTTCATCTCTCCCTCTTCATCTCCCCTCTTCATCTCTCCCTCTTCATCTCTACCTCTTCATCTCTCCCTCTCCCTCTTCGTCTCTCCCTCTTCATCTCTCCCTCTTCGTCTCTCCCTCTTCATCTGCCTCTCCCTTTTCATCTCTCCCTCTCCCTCTTCATCTCCCCTCTCCCTCTTCGTCTCTCCCTCTCCCTCTTCGTCTCTCCCTCTCCCCTCTCCCTCTTCATCTCCCCTCATCATCTCTCCCTCTTCATCTCTCCCTCTTCATCTCTCCCTCTCCCTCTTCGTCTCTCCCTCTCCCTCTTCGTCTCTCCCTCTCCCCTCTCCCTCTTCATCTCCCTCTTCGTCTCTCCCTCTTCATCTCTCCCTCTCCCTCTTCGTCTCTCCCTCTTCATCTCCCCTCTTCGTCTCTCCCTCTCCCTCTTCATCTCCCCTCTCCCTCTTCGCCTCTCCCTCTCCCTCTTCATCTCTCCCTCTCCCTCTTCGTCTCTCCCTCTTCATCTCCCCTCTCCCTCTTCGTCTCTCCCTCTCCCTCCTCATCTCTCCCTCTCCCTCCTCATCTCTCCCTCTCACTCTTCGTCTATCCCTCTTCATCTCCCCTCTCCTTCTTCGTCTCTCCATCTCCCTCTTCATCTCCCCTCTCCCTCTTCATCTCCCCTCTCCCTCTTCATCTCCCCTCTCCCTCTTCGTCTCTCCCTCTTCATCTCCCCTCTCCCTCTTCATCTCCCCTCTTCGTCTCTCCCTCTTCGTCTCTCCCTCTCCCTCTTCGTCTCTCCATCTCCCTCTTCATCTACCCTCTCCCTCTTCGTCTCCCCTCTCCCCTCTCCCTCTTCGTCTCTCCCTCTCCCTCTTCGTCTCTCTCCCTCTCCCTCTTCATCTCTCCCTCTCCCTCTTCGTCTCTCCCTCTTCCTCTCTCCCTCTCCCTCTTCGTCTCTCCCTCTCCCTCTCCCTCTTCATCTCTCCCTCTCCCTCTCCCTCTTCACCTCCCCTCTCCCTCTTCGTCTCTCCCTCTCCCTCTTCATCTCCCCTCTCCCTCTTCGTCTCTCCCTCTTCATCTCCCCTCTCCCTCTTCATCTCCCCTCTTCGTCTCTCCCTCTTCGTCTCTCCCTCTCCCTCTTCGTCTCTCCATCTCCCTCTTCATCTACCCTCTCCCTCTTCGTCTCCCCTCTCCCTCTTCATCTCTCCCTCTCCCTCTTCGTCTCTCCCTCTCCCTCTTCGTCTCTCTCCCTCTCCCTCTTCATCTCCCTCTCCCTCTTCGTCTCTCCCTCTTCATCTCTCCCTCTCCCTCTTCATCTCCCCTCTCCCTCTTCATCTCCCCTCTCCCTCTTCATCTCTCCATCTCCCTCTTCATCTCCCCTCTCCCTATTCATCTCCCCTCTCCCTCTAAGTCTCTCCCTCTCCCTCTTCATCTCTACCTCTCCCTCTTCGTATCTCCCTCTTCATCTCCCCTCTCCCTCTTCGTCTCTCCCTCTCCATCTCCCTCTTCATCTCCCCTCTCCCTCTTCATCTCCCCTCTCCCTCTTCGTCTCTCCCTCTCTCTCTCCCTCTCCCTCTCCCTCTCCATCTTCATCTCCCCTCTCCCTCTTCGTCTCTCCCTCTCCCTCTCCCTCTCCCTCTTCATCTCCCTCTTCATCTCCCCTCTCCCTCTTCGTCTCTCCCTCTTCATCTCTCCCTCTCCCTCTTCGTCTCTCCATCTCCCTCTTCATCTCCCCTCTCCCTCTTCGTCTCCCCTCTCCCTCTTCATCTCCCCTCTCCCTCTTCATCTCCCCTCTCCCTCTTCATCTCCCCTCTCCCTCTTCATCTCCCCTCTCCCTATTCATCTCCCCTCTCCCTCTAAGTCTCTCCCTCTCCCTCTTCATCTCTACCTCTCCCTCTTCGTATCTCCCTCTTCATCTCCCCTCTCCCTCTTCGTCTCTCCCTCTCCATCTCCCTCTTCATCTCCCCTCTCCCTCTTCATCTCCCCTCTCCCTCTTCGTCTCTCCTTCTCCCTCTCCCTCTCCCTCTCCCTCTCCCTCTTCATCTCCCCTCTCCCTCTTCGTCTCTCCCTCTTCATCTCCCCTCTCACTTTTCGTCTCTCCCTCTTCATCTCTCCCTCTCCCTCTTCGTCTCTCCCTCTCCCTCTTCGTCTCTCTCCCTCTCCCTCTTCGTCTCTCTCCCTCTCCCTCTTCATCTCTCCCTCTTTGTCTCTCCCTCTGCATCTCCCCTCTCCCTCTTCGTCTCTCCATCTCCCTCTTCATCTCCCCTCTCCCTCTTCGTCTCTCCCTCTTCATCTCCCCTCTCCCTTTTCGTCTCTCCCTCTTCATCTCTCCCTCTCCCTCTTCGTCTCTCCCTCTCCCTCTTCGTCTCTCTCCCTCTCCCTCTTTGTCTCTCTCCCTCTCCCTCTTCATCTCTCCCTCTCCCTCTTCGTCTCTCCCTCTTCATCTCCCCTCTCCCTCTTCGTCTCTCCCTCTTCATCTCCCCTCTCCCTCTTTATCTCTTCTCTCCCTCTTCGTCTCTCCCTCTCCCTCTTCTTCATCTCTCCCTCGCCCTCTTCGTCTCTCCCTCTCCTTCTTCGTATATCCCGCTTCATCTCTCCCTCTCCCTCTTCGTCTCTCCCTCTCCTTCTTTGTCTCTCCCTCTTCATCTCTCCCTCTCCCTCTTCGTCTAACCATATCTCATAGAGTGCTTGTCGTATCACATCACCCAGTGGATGAAATGGTCTGTCTTACAGCAATGTGATACTCTGTCTTAGACCATATGCAGCTTTTGTCACCTCTGCTCTGCTGAGCTGTGCTGAAGGAACTTGGCCAGAGCGTTTGTGAGGGACAGTATGAATCAGAGTGTTACTGCAAGCCAACTGAGTATGAGTAATCTCGGCTCAGGCCAAGGCGTGAGACCTTTAATTGATTTGAAGGTTTACACCCTTTCTACAAACAAGCGAATATCGTAAGAGGCAGTGCCGCCCTCCTCCAGCCACGCACAGATGTCTTAGCCTTTTTGTGTGTTAGTCTGTATGTGTGTATGTGTGTGTGTGTGTGTGTGTGTGTGTGTGTGTGTGTGTGTGTGTTAGCTTGGCACACTTGTTTATTTCACCATTGGGCCCCAGGGAAGTAGAGCTGTGAGGTATAGAGCATATCTCGTCATGCTGTTAGCTCCTCTCAGCCAAAACCCAGATAATCTAGAGTTGATTCAAGTTTGTCGTCTAATTTTTATTTAGGCATGAACTAGGACTAGCTGTGGCATCACCCTCCCTGAAACTTTGGAAGTAGTGTAGACCTGGTTCACTACGAACACGGTTTTGGGTAAAGCAGCATTCGACACGCTAACTCCTGAAGGGTTATCATCTAGTCACTGACTGTACCCTGTATGGGTTATCATCTAGTCACTGGCTGTACCATGTATGGGTTATCATGGGTTATAATCTAGTCGCTGACTGTACCCTCTATGGGTTATCATGGGTTATCATCTAGTCACTGACTGTACCCTGTATGGGTTATCATCTAGTCACTGACTGTACCCTGTATAGGTTATCATCTAGTCACTGACTGTACCCTGTATAGGTTATCATCTAGTCACTGACTGTACCCTGTATGGGTTATCATGGGTTATCATCTAGTCACTGACTGTACCATGTATGGGTTATCATCTAGTCACTGACTGTACCCTGTATGGGTTATCATCTAGTCACTGACTGTACCCTGTATGGGTTATCATGGGTTATCATCTAGTCACTGACTGTACCCTGTATGGGTTATCATCTAGTCACTGACTGTACCCTGTATGGGTTATCATGGGTTATCATCTAGTCACTGACTGTACCCTGTATGGGTTATAATCTAGTCACTGACTATATCCTGTATGGGTTATCATGGGTTATCATCTAGTCACTGACTATATCCTGTATGGGTTATCATGGGTTATCATCTAGTCACTGACTGTACCCTGTATGGGTTATCATCTAGTCACTGACTATATCCTGTATGGGTTATCATGGGTTATCATCTAGTCACTGACTATATCCTGTATGGGTTATCATGGGTTATCATCTAGTCACTGACTGTACCCTGTATGGGTTATAATCTAGTCACTGACTATATCCTGTATGGGTTATCATGGGTTATCATCTAGTCACTGACTGTACCATGTATGGGTTACCATCTAGTCACTGACTATATCCTGTATGGGTTATCATGGGTTATCATCTAGTCACTGACTGTACCCTGTATGGGTTATCATCTAGTCACTGACTGTACCCTGTATGGGTTATCATCTAGTCACTGACTGTACCCTCTATGGGTTATCATCTAGTCACTGACTGTACCCTCTATGGGTTATCATGGGTTATCATCTAGTCACTGACTGTACCCTGTATAGGTTATCATCTAGTCACTGACTGTATCATGTATGGGTTATCATGGGTTATCATGGGTTATCATCTAGTCACCGACTGTATCCTGTATGGGTTATCATCTAGTCACTGACTGTATCCTGTATGGGCTATCATGGGTTATCATGGGTTATCATCTAGTCACCGACTGTATCCTGTATGGGTTATCATGGGTTATCATGGGTTATCATATAGTCACTGACTGTACCCTGTATGGGTTATCATCTAGTCACTGACTGTATCCTGTATGGGCTATCATGGGTTATCATGGGTTATCATCTAGTCACCGACTGTATCCTGTATGGGTTATCATGGGTTATCATGGGTTATCATCTAGTCACTGACTGTACCCTGTATGGGTTATCATCTAATCACTGACTGTATCCTGTATAGGTTATCATCTAGTCACTGACTGTACCCTGTATGGGTTATCATCTAATCACTGACTGTATCCTGTATGGGTTATCATGGGTTATCATCTAGTCACTGACTGTACCCTGTATGGGTTATCTAGTCCAAAGGGGTTATGCTTAGCAAGTAGCCTACATATCTGTATCCTGTATGGGTTATCATGGGTTATCATGGGTTATCATCTAGTCACTGACTGTACCCTGTATGGGTTATCATCTAATCACTGACTGTATCCTGTATAGGTTATCATCTAGTCACTGACTGTACCCTGTATGGGTTATCATCTAATCACTGACTGTATCCTGTATGGGTTATCATGGGTTATCATCTAGTCACTGACTGTACCATGTATGGGTTACCATCTAGTCACTGACTATATCCTGTATGGGTTATCATGGGTTATCATCTAGTCACTGACTGTACCCTGTATGGGTTATCATCTAGTCACTGACTGTACCCTGTATGGGTTATCATCTAGTCACTGACTGTACCCTCTATGGGTTATCATCTAGTCACTGACTGTACCCTCTATGGGTTATCATGGGTTATCATCTAGTCACTGACTGTACCCTGTATAGGTTATCATCTAGTCACTGACTGTATCATGTATGGGTTATCATGGGTTATCATCTAGTCACCGACTGTATCCTGTATGGGTTATCATCTAGTCACTGACTGTATCCTGTATGGGCTATCATGGGTTATCATGGGTTATCATCTAGTCACCGACTGTATCCTGTATGGGTTATCATGGGTTATCATGGGTTATCATATAGTCACTGACTGTACCCTGTATGGGTTATCATCTAGTCACTGACTGTATCCTGTATGGGCTATCATGGGTTATCATGGGTTATCATCTAGTCACCGACTGTATCCTGTATGGGTTATCATGGGTTATCATGGGTTATCATCTAGTCACTGACTGTACCCTGTATGGGCTATCATGGGTTATCATATAGTCACTGACTGTACCCTGTATAGGTTATCATCTAGTCACTGACTGTATCATGTATGGGTTATCATGGGTTATCATCTAGTCACCGACTGTATCCTGTATGGGTTATCATCTAGTCACTGACTGTATCCTGTATGGGCTATCATGGGTTATCATGGGTTATCATCTAGTCACCGACTGTATCCTGTATGGGTTATCATGGGTTATCATGGGTTATCATATAGTCACTGACTGTACCCTGTATGGGTTATCATCTAGTCACTGACTGTATCCTGTATGGGCTATCATGGGTTATCATGGGTTATCATCTAGTCACTGACTGTATCCTGTATGGGTTATCATGGGTTATCATGGGTTATCATCTAGTCACTGACTGTACCCTGTATGGGTTATCATCTAATCACTGACTGTATCCTGTATAGGTTATCATCTAGTCACTGACTGTACCCTGTATGGGTTATCATCTAATCACTGACTGTATCCTGTATGGGTTATCATGGGTTATCATCTAGTCACTGACTGTACCCTGTATGGGTTATCTAGTCCAAAGGGGTTATGCTTAGCAAGTAGCCTACATATCTGATTCATGTTTGGAAGAGCTGGGCTGAAATTATTTACAATCTCAGTCTGTCTTCATGTCCAACTAATTACATTTTTACAGCTAAATTTCAGACTTAAACTTTACCACAGAAAAAAATGATTATTTATGTAAGGCTGTAAACTATCAGGGGTGTAAATACGAATGGACATCAGACACAAACAAACACACACACACACACACACACACACACACACACACACACACACACACACACACACACACACACACACTCACACACACACACACACACACACACACAAACACACACTGTTGTATTGTGGGTAAGGAAAGGGGCTTGGTGATAAATCGTGTTTTGTTTAAAGAGGAGAATATGCTTATGAAGCCGCATGATGATGTAAGTAGTAAACAAGTCATTATCGCTGGGTGATGTAGAGATATAACATCATGGTAGAACCATCTCCATCTCCAGGTGATGTAGAGATATAACATCATGGTAGAACCATCTCCATCTCCAGGTGATGTAGAGATATAACATCATGATAGAACCATATCCAGGTGGTGTAGATATAACATAATGATAGTACCATATCCAGGTGGTGTAGATATAACATCATGGTAGAACCATCTCCATCTCCAGGTGATGTAGAGATATAACATCCTGGTAGAACCATCTCCAGGTGATGGTAGAGATATAACATCATGGTAGAACCATCTCCAGGTGATGTAGAGATATAACATCATGGTAGAACCATCTCCATCTCCAGGTGATGTAGAGATATAACATCATGATAGAACCATATCCAGGTGGTGTAGATATAACATCATAGTAGAACCATCTCCATCTCCAGGTGATGTAGAGATATAACATCCTGGTAGAACCATCTCCAGGTGATGGTAGAGATATAACATCATGGTAGAACCATCTCCAGGTGATGTAGAGATATAACATCATGGTAGAACCATCTCCATCTCCAGGTGATGGTAGAGATATAACATCATTGTAGAACCATCTCCATCTCCAGGTGATGTAGAGATATAACATCATGGTAGAACCATCTCCATCTCCAGGTGATGTAGAGATATAACATCATGGTAGAACCATCTCCAGGTGATGGTAGAGATATAACATCATAGTAGAACCATCTACATCTCCAGGTGATGTAGAGATATAACATCATGGTAGAACAATCTCCATCTCCAGGTGATGTAGAGATATAACATCATGGTAGAACCATCTCCAGGTGATTTAGAGATATAACATCATGATAGAACCATCTCCAGGTGATGGTAGAGATATAACATCATGGTAGAACCATCTCCATCTCCAGGTGATGTAGAGATATAACATCATGGTAGAACCATCTCCATCTCCAGGTGATGGTAGAGATATAACATCATTGTAGAACCATCTCCATCTCCAGGTGATGTAGAGATATAACATAATGATAGAACCATCTCCTGGTGATGTAAAGATATAACATCATGGTAGAACCATCTCCATCTCCAGGTGATGTAGAGATATAACATAATGATAAAACCATCTCCATCTCCAGGTGATGTAGAGATATAACATCATGGTAGAACCATCTCCAGGTGATGTAGAGATATAACATCATGGTTGAACCATCTCCATCTCCAGGTGATGGTAGAGATATAACATCATTGTAGAACCATCTCCATCTCCAGGTGATGTAGAGATATAACATCATGGTAGAACCATCTCCATCTCCAGGTGATGTAGAGATATAACATAATGGTAGAACCATCTCCAGGTGATGGTAGAGATATAACATCATAGTAGAACCATCTCCATCTCCAGGTGATGTAGAGATATAACATCATTGTAGAACCATCTCCATCTCCAGGTGATGTAGAGATATAACATCATGGTAGAACCATCTCCAGGTGATGGTAGAGATATAACATCATAGTAGAACCATCTACATCTCCAGGTGATGTAGAGATATAACATCATGGTAGAACAATCTCCATCTCCAGGTGATGTAGAGATATAACATCATGGTAGAACCATCTCCATCTCCAGGTGATGGTAGAGATATAACATCATGATAAAACCATCTCCATCTCCAGGTGATGTAGAGATATAACATCATTAGTTCCTGCCAAGGCAGCAGCTACTCTTCCTGGGGTTTATTATGGATCCCCATTAGTTCCTGCCAAGGCAGCAGATGCTCTTCCTGAGGTTTATTATGGATCCCCATGAGTTCCTGCCAAGGCAGCAGCTACTCTTCCTGGGGTTTATTATGTATCACCATTAGTTCCTGCCAAAGCAGCAGCTACTCTTCCTGGGGTTTATTATGGATCCCCATTAGTTCCTGCCAAGGCAGCAGCTGCTCTTCCTGAGGTTTATTATGGATCCCCATTAGTTCCTGCCAAGGCAGCAGCTACTCTTCCTGGGGTTTATTATGGATCACCATTAGTTCCTGCCAAAGCAGCAGCTACTCTTCCTGGGGTTTATTATGGATCCCCATTAGTTCCTGCCAAGGCAGCAGCTGCTCTTCCTGAGGTTTATTATGGATCCCCATTAGTTCCTGCCAAGGCAGCAGCTGCTCTTCCTGAGGTTTATTATGGATCCCCATTAGTTCCTGCCAAGGCAGCAGCTACTCTTCCTGGGGTTTATTATGGATCACCATTAGTTCCTGCCAAAGCAGCAGCTACTCTTCCTGGGGTTTATTATGGATCCCCATTAGTTCCTGCCAAGGCAGCAGCTACTCTTCCTGGGGTTCATTAAGGATCTCCATTAGTTCCTGCCAAGGCAGCAGCTGCTCTTCCTGGTGTTTATTATGGATCCCCATTAGTTCCTGCCAAGGCAGCAGCTACTCTTCCTGGGGTTTATTATGGATCCCCATTAGTTCCTGCCAAGGCAGCAGATGCTCTTCCTGAGGTTTATTATGGATCCCCATGAGTTCCTGCCAAGGCAGCAGCTACTCTTCCTGGGGTTTATTATGTATCACCATTAGTTCCTGCCAAAGCAGCAGCTACTCTTCCTGGGGTTTATTATGGATCCCCATTAGTTCCTGCCAAGGCAGCAGCTGCTCTTCCTGAGGTTTATTATGGATCCCCATTAGTTCCTGCCAAGGCAGCAGCTACTCTTCCTGGGGTTTATTATGGATCACCATTAGTTCCTGCCAAAGCAGCAGCTACTCTTCCTGGGGTTTATTATGGATCCCCATTAGTTCCTGCCAAGGCAGCAGCTGCTCTTCCTGAGGTTTATTATGGATCCCCATTAGTTCCTGCCAAGGCAGCAGCTGCTCTTCCTGAGGTTTATTATGGATCCCCATTAGTTCCTGCCAAGGCAGCAGCTACTCTTCCTGGGGTTTATTATGGATCACCATTAGTTCCTGCCAAAGCAGCAGCTACTCTTCCTGGGGTTTATTATGGATCCCCATTAGTTCCTGCCAAGGCAGCAGCTACTCTTCCTGGGGTTCATTAAGGATCTCCATTAGTTCCTGCCAAGGCAGCAGCTACTCTTCCTGGGGTTCATTATGGATCCCCATTAGTTCCTGCCAAGGCAGCAGCTACTCTTCCTGGGGTTCATTATGGATCCCCATTAGTTCCTGCCAAGGCAGCAGCTACTCTTCCTGGGGTTTATTATGGATCCCCATTAGTTTCTGCCAAGGCAGCAGCTACTCTTCCTGGTGTTTATTATGGATCCCCATTAGTTCCTGCCAAGGCAGCAGCTGCTCTTCCTCAGGTTTATTATGGATCCCCATTAGTTCCTGCCAAGGCAGCAGCTACTCTTCCTGGGGTTCATTATGGATCTCCATTAGTTCCTGCCAAGGCAGCAGCTGCTCTTCCTGGTGTTTTTTATGGATCCCCATGAGTTCCTGCCAAGGCAGCAGCTACTCTTCCTGGGGTTTATTATGGATCCCCATTAGTTCCTGCCATTCAGCTACTCTTCCGGGGGTTTATTATGGATCCCCATTAGTTCCTGTCAAGTCAGCAGATACTCTTCCTGGGGTAATGCAAAATTAATGATACATTTTTAAATACATTACAAAACATTTATTACAGATTTCACAACACACTAAGTGCGTGCCCTCAGGCCCCTACTCCGCTACCACGTATCTACAACGCAATATGTGTACGTGTGTTTATAGTGCGTATGTTATTGTGTGTGTGTAGTGCTTATGTTATTGTGTGTGTGTAGTGCTTATGTTATTGTGTGTGTGTAGTGAGTATGTTATTGTGTGTGTGTAGTGAGTATGTTATTGTGTGTGTAGTGCGTATGTTATTGTGTGTGTGTAGTGAGTATGTTATTGTGTGTGTAGTGCGTATGTTATTGTGTGTGTGTAGTGAGTATGTTATTGTGTGTGTGTAGTGAGTATGTTATTGTGTGTGTGTAGTGAGTATGTTATTGTGTGTGTAGTGCGTATGTTATTGTGTGTGTGTAGTGAGTATGTTATTGTGTGTGTGTAGTGAGCATGTTATTGTGTGTGTGTAGTGAGTATGTTATTGTGTGTGTGTAGTGAGTATGTTATTGTGTGTGTGTAGTGAGTATGTTATTGTGTGTGTAGTGCGTATGTTATTGTGTGTGTGTAGTGAGTATGTTATTGTGTGTGTAGTGAGTATGTTATTGTGTGTGTAGTGAGTATGTTATTGTGTGTGTAGTGAGTATGTTATTGTGTGTGTAGTGAGTATGTTATCGTGTGTGTGTGTAGTGCGTATGTTATCATGTGTCTGTGTCTATGTTTGTGTCTCTTCACAGTCCTCACTGTTCAATAAGGTGTATTTTATCTGTTTTTAAATCTGATTTTTCTGTTGCATCAGTTACCTGATGTGGAATAGAGTTCCATGTAGTCATGGCTCTATCTAGTACTGTGGAATAGAGTTCCATGTAGTCATGGCTCTATGTAGTACTGTGGAATAGAGTTCCATGTAGTCATGGCTCTATGTAGTACTGTGGAATAGAGTTCCATGTAGTCATGTCTCTATGTAGTACTGTGGAATAGAGTTGCATGTAGTCATGGCTCTATGTAGTACTGTGGAATAGAGTTCCATGTGGTCATGGCTCTATGTAGTACTGTGGAATAGAGTTCCATGTAGTCATGTCTCTATGTAGTACTGTGGAATAGAGTTCCATGTAGTCAGGGCTCTATGTAGTACTGTGGAATAGAGTTCCATGTAGTCATGGCTCTATGTAGTACTGTGGAATAGAGTTCCATGTAGTCATGGCTCTATGTAGTACTGTGGAATAGAGTTCCATGTAGTCATGGCTCTATGTAGTACTGTGGAATAGAGTTCCATGTAGTCATGGCTCTATGTAGTACTGTGGAATAGAGTTCCATGTAGTCATGGCTCTATGTAGTACTGTGGAATAGAGTTCCATGTAGTCATGGCTCTATGTAGTACTGTGCGCCTCCCATAGTCTGTTCTGGACTTGGAGACTGTGAAGAGAGCTCTGGTGGCATATCTTGTGTGTTATGCATGGGTGTCTGAGCTGTGTGCTCATTGTTTAAACAGACAGCTTGGCGCATTCAAGATGTCGATACCTCTCATAAAGACAAGTAGTGATGAAGTCAATCACTCCTCTTTGAGCCAGGAGAGATTGACATGCATATTATTAATGTTAGCCCTGTTCTGAGGGTCCAGCCGTGCTGCCTTGTTCTGAGAGTCAGCCGTGCTGCCCTGTTCTAAGGGTCAGCCGTGCTACCCCTGTTCTAAGGGTCAGCCGTGCTGCCCTGTTCTAAGGGTCCAGCCGTGCTGCCCTGTTCTGAGGGTCAGCCGTGCTGCCCTGTTCTGAGGGTCAGCCGTGCTGCCCTGTTCTGAGGGTCAGGTGGTGGAATGAGTCAAGGGGTAGGTAGACTTTCTGAAGGCCCGTCATAACAGCATGATACAACCAGCTGCAGGCTCCAGGTCGTATACACTAGATTAAAGGGGAAGCTGTTGTTTCTGGAATCCAACTGTGAGATGTGGGTTATTAATATGACCTGAACTGGGTAGACACGGGCTGTTGCAGAGGAACACACACACACACACACACACACAGGTGCAGGAACACACACAATGTTGAATTCCACATTTAAAGCTTCATTGTTAACATACAGTGGTATTTGACCTATTGGGTAACAGTGTACAACACAGAGATTGTATTAATCCTGAGACATTAAACGATTATCTCCGTTGAGTCTGTTAATCAATTAACCACACCGCTTCTTTCGTTTGACCTTTTGTCTAATTGTCGTCATGACAACAGTATCTGTTTTGACAACATGTTTTCTGGCACATCATTAGCTGTGGAATTATTTTAAAAAAATGAATTTGGAATAATTTGTTTGTTTTAACTGCGATATTTATACATTTCTCTTCATTAGAAATGTTGGAGTTTTACAGTATCAATGATAGAGGCTTTGTTTTAAACTTGAGAGATGTTCCCATGCGTTTCTGAATTGAGGAACATATTTAATTTTGACCAATCATGAACTAAACCTCCAGAATGGGGGAACATAACATGAATGTTCATAAAACCTTGAAAACAATCCAAAATTAATGTGATTAATATCACATTACATTCTTCCTAGGTTCTGGCCTTTCAGGGACGGCAGGGTAGCCTAGTGGTTAGAGTGTAGAGGCGGCAGGGTAGCCTAGAGGTTAAAGTGTAGAGGCGGAAGGGTAGCCTAGTGGTTAGAGCGTTGGACTAGTAACCAGAAGGTTGAAAGTTCAAACCCCCGAGTTGACAAGGTACAAATCTGTCATTCTGCCCCTGAACAGGCAGTTTAACCCACTGTTCCTCGGCTGTCATTGAAAATAAGAATTTGTTCTTAACTGACTTTCCTAGTTAAATAAAGGTCTGAATTTAATTTAACATTTGACATAGTAGTCAAAACAGAGACACCTCATCGTTAGTGAGTTTCACATCAGCACTAAATATATACGTTTGTCTAAAGGAAGGTTGAGGCTACAGTGCCTCTTCCTTCCTAAACCTCTATACCCTTTGACCTGTGTTTTGGGCTATGTTCCGAAGCCTTTTCTCCCTGCATTAGCCTCATCAGGGACTTTAATATGTGCCACCCCATGGGGTGACGGAGGGAGGGCAGCCGCCCTGGCAAGTGCCCCCCGCGATGCAGAACGGTAACAGTCTGTGACACACAAACACACACAGTGTCACCACCTGACTGCTCAATGCAATTACGGGGCCTCATGTCCTGTCGCAGTGCGTCATTTTTCCTCTCCCCATCAGCTCAGAACCGATGTGACACCGAACCAGTTCAGAACCAATGTGACTCCAATCCAGCTCGGAACCAATGTGACCCCAATCCAGCTCATAACCAATGTGACCCCAATCCTCCTCAGAACCAATGTGACTCCAATCCAGCTCAGAACCAATGTGACTCCAATCCAGCTCGGAACCAATGTGACCCCAATCCAGCTCATAACCAATGTGACCCCAATCCTCCTCAGAACCAATGTGACTCCAATCCAGCTCAGAACCAATGTGACCCCAATCCAGCTCGGAACCAATGTGACTCCAATCCAGCTCGGAACCAATGTGACCCCAATCCAGCTCATAACCAATGTGACCCCAATCCTCCTCAGAACCAATGTGACCCCAATCCAGCTTAGAACCAATGTGACCCCAATCCAGCTCAGAACCAATGTGACCCCAATCCAGCTCAGAACCAATGTGACCCCAATCCAGCACAGAACCAATGTGACGCCAATCCAGCTCAGAACCAATGTGACGCCAATCCAGCTCAGAACCAATGTGACGCCAATCCAGCTCAGAATCAATGTGACCCCAATCCAGCTCAGAACCAATGTGACTCCAATCCAGCTCAGAACCAATGTGACCCCAATCTAGCTCAGAACCAATGTGACTCCAATCCAGTTCAGAACCAATGTGACCCCAATCCAGCTCGGAACCAATGTGACTCCAATCCAGCTCGGAACCAATGTGACCCCAATCCAGCTCATAACCAATGTGACCCCAATCCTCCTCAGAACCAATGTGACCCCAATCCAGCTCAGAACGGATGTGACCCCAATCCAGCTCAGAACGGATGTGACCCCAATCCAGCTCAGAACGGATGTGACCCCAATCCAGCTCAGAACGGATGTGACCCCAATCCAGCTCAGAACGGATGTGACCCCAATCCAGCTCAGAACGGATGTGACCCCAATCCAGCTCAGAACGGATGTGACCCCAATCCAGCTCAGAACGGATGTGACCCCAATCCAGCTCAGAACGGATGTGACCCCAATCCAGCTCAGAACGGATGTGACTCCAATCCAGCTCAGAACGGATGTGACCCCAATCCAGCTCAGAACGGATGTGACCCCAATCCTCCTCAGAACGGATGTGACCCCAATCCAGCTCAGAACGGATGTGACCCCAATCCAGCTCAGAACGGATGTGACCCCAATCCAGCTCAGAACGGAAGTGACCCCAATCCAGCTCAGAACGGATGTGACCCCAATCCAGCTCAGAACGGATGTGACCCCAATCCTCCTCAGAACGGATGTGACCCCAATCCAGCTCAGAACCAATGTGACCCCAATCCTCCTCAGAACCAATGTGACCCCAATCCAGCTCAGAACGGATGTGACCCCAATCCTCCTCAGAACGGATGTGACCCCAATCCAGCTCAGAACGGATGTGACCCCAATCCTCCTCAGAACGGATGTGACCCCAATCCTCCTCAGAACGGATGTGACCCCAATCCTCCTCAGAACGGATGTGACCCCAATCCAGCTCAGAACGGATGTGACCCCAATCCAGCTCAGAACGGATGTGACCCCAATCCAGCTCAGAACGGATGTGACCCCAATCCAGCTCAGAACGGATGTGACCCCAATCCAGCTCAGAACGGATGTGACCCCAATCCTCCTCAGAACGGATGTGACCCCAATCCAGCTCAGAACGGATGTGACCCCAATCCAGCTCAGAATGGATGTGACCCCAATCCAGCCGGCACCACTGGATGAACGCTGTCCTCGCCCCTCATTTCAGAATGGATGTGACCCCGAATTCTGGCCTCGACCCCTCAGATCACAATGGATGTGACCCCAATCCTGCTGGCAGGAGGAACGCTGGCCTTACCCCTCAGCTCAGATTGCATGTGATCTCCATCCGGCACCACTGGAAGAAAACTGGCTCGCTGGTGGAGGGAACACTGGCTCGCTGGTGGAGGGAACACTGGCTCACTGGTGGAGGAAACACTGGCTCGGTGGTGGAGGGAACACTGGCTCGCTGGTGGAGGGAACACTGGCTCGCTGGTGGAGGGAACACTGGCTCACTGGTGGAGGGAACACTGGCTCGCTGGTGGAGGGAACACTGGCTCACTGGTGGAGGGAACACTGGCTCGCTAGTGGAGGAAACACTGGCTTGCTGGTGGAGGAAACACTGGCTCGCTGGTGGAGGGAACACTGGCTCGCTGGTGGAGGGAAAACTGGCTCGGTGGAGGAGGAAACACTGGCTCACTGGTGGAGGAAACACTGGGAACATGTCTAGTCTATCTGGGTTAGGGTCAGTCTCAGTGTAACATGTCTCTGGTCTATCTGGGTTAGGGTCAGTCTCTCAGTGTAACATGTCTGGTCTATCTGTGTTAGGGTCGGTCTCTCATTGTAACATGTATCTGGTCTTTCTGGGTTAGGGTCAGTCTCTCAGTGTATATATGTCTCTGGTCTATCTGGGTTAGGGTCAGCCTCTCAGTTTAATTATGTCTCTGGTCTATCTGGGTTACGGTCAGTCTTTCAGTGTAACATGTCTCTGGTCTATCTGGGTTAGGGTCAGTCTCTCAGTGTAACATGTCTGGTCTATCTGTGTTAGGGTCGGTCTCTCATTGTAACATGTATCTGGTCTTTCTGGGTTAGGGTCAGTCTCTCAGTGTATATATGTCTCTGGTCTATCTGGGTTAGGGTCAGTCTCTCAGTGTAATTATGTCTCTGGTCTATCTGGGTTAGGGTCAGTCTCTCAGTGTAACATGTCTAGTCTATCTGTGTTAGGGTCGGTCTCTCATTGTAACATGTATCTGGTCTTTCTGGGTCAGGGTCAGTCTCTCAGTGTAATTATGTCTCTGGTCTATCTGGGTTAGGGTCAGTCTCTCAGTGTAATTATGTGTCTGGTCTATCTGGGTTAGGGTCAGTCTCTCAGTGTAATTATGTCTCTGGTCTATCTGGGTTAGGGTCAGTCTCTCAGTGTAATTATGTCTCTGGTCTATCTGGGTTAGGGTCAGTCTCTCAGTGTAATTATGTCTCTGGTCTATCTTTCTCTGGGTGTAATAAAACAGTACAGATCAGCCCACACAGCCTGTCCTGTGTGTGTTGGATGCTCATCTGCGGTGTCATGGAACTAGTCATGCTAAATAGGAATTATTGAGGCTTTAGTTCAGTCTCCACATGACCAGGGTTTCTTATAAGGTATCATTACACCTATGTCTTGGGGATCAGATTACACCTCATGGTTGGGTTACCAATTGGTTATTGAATTCACCTCAAGCACTTTGATCATGATCATGTTCTCTCTAGTGCTAGATTATAAAATCACTTGTATAGTCATTTCAAATCAAAGTTTATTGGTCACATACACATGGTTAGCAGATGTTAATGCGAGTGTAGCGAAATGCTTGTGCTTCTAGTTCCGACAGTGCAGTAATATCTAACAAGTAATCTAACAAATTCACAACAACTACCGTATACACACAAGTGTATAGGAATGAATAAGAATATGTACATATAAATATATGGATGAGTGATGGCCGAACGGCATAGGCAAGATGCAGTAGATGGTTTGGAATACAGTATATACATATGAGATGAGTAATGTAGGATATGTAGACATTATTGAAGTGATGTTATTTAAAATGACTAGTGATACCTTTATTAAATCCATTTATTACATCTATTAAAGTGGCCAGAGATTTGAGTCTGGATGTTGGCAGCAGACACTCTATGTTAGTGATGGCTATTTAACAGTCTGATGGCCTTGAGATTTAAGCTGTTTTTCAGTCTCTCGGTCCCTTGCTTTGATGCACCTGTACTGACCTTGCCTTCTAGATGATAGCGGGGTGAACAGGCAGTGGCTCGGGTGGTTGTTGTCCTTGATGATCTTTTTGACCTTCCTGTGACATCGGGTGATGTCTGTGTCCTGGAGGGCATGTAGTTTGGTGATGCGTTGTACAGACCGCACTACCCTCTGGAGAGCCTTGTGGTTGTGGGCGGAGGAGTTGCCGTACCAGGCGATAATACAACCCGGCAGGATGCTCTCAGATGTGCATCTGTAAAAGTTGGTGAGTGTTTTAGGTGATAAGCCAAATTTCTCCAGCCTCCTGAGGTTAGATGACACTACTACCACTGTAGTGTCGTCTGCAAACTTGATGATTGAGTTGGAGGCGTGCATGGCCACGCAGTCATGGGTGAACAGGGAGTACAGGAGAGGGATCAGAACGCACCCTTGTGGGACCCCAGTGTTGAGGATCAGCGAAGTGGAAGTGTTGTTTCCTACCCTCACCACCTGGGGGCAGCCCGTCAGAAAGTCCAGGACCCAGTTGCACAGGGCAGAGTCGAGACCCAGGGTTAATGAGGGTTTGGAGGGTACTATGGTGTTAATTGCTGAGCTGTAGTCAATGAACAGAATTCTTACATAGGTATTCCTCTTGTCCAGATGGGAAAGGGGGGTGTGCAGTGTGATGGCGATTAGGTCGTCTGTGGACCTGTTGGGGCGGTAAGCAAATTGGAGTGGGTCTATGGTATCAGGTAGGGTGGAGGTGATATGATCCTTGACTAGTCTCTCAAAGCACTTCATGATGACAGAAGTGAGTGCTATGGGGCGATAGTCATTTAGTTCAGTTAGCTTAGCTTTCTTGGGAACAGAAACAATGTTGGCCATCTTGAAGCATGTGGGCACAGCAGGCTGGGATAGGGATTGATTGAATATGTCCGTAAACACACCAGCCAGCTGGTCTGCTCATGCTCTGAGGACGCGGCTGGGGATGCCGTCTGGTTAGGCAGCCTTGCGAGAGTTAACATGTTTAAATGTTTTACTCACGTTGGCCACGGTGAAGGAGAGCCCACGGGCTTTAGTAGCGGGCCGTATCAGTTGCACTGTATTGTCCTCAAAGCGAGCAATGAAGTTGTTTAATTTGTCTGGGAGCAAGAAGTCCGTGTCTGCGACGGGCTGGTTTTCTTTTTGTAATCAATGATTGACTGTAGACCTGCCACATACGTCTAGTGTCTGAGCCGTTGAATTGTGACTCTACTTTGTCTCTATACTGACGCTTAGCTTGTTTGATTGCCTTGTGGAGGGAATAGCTACACTGTTTGTATTCGGTCATGTTTCCAGTCACCTTGCCATAATTAAAAGCGGTGGTTCGTGCTTTCAGTTTTGAGCGAATGCTGCCATCAATCCACGGTTTCTGGTTAGGGGAGGTTTTAATAGACACAGTGGGTACAACATCACCGATGCACTTGATAAAAAAACTCATGCACCGAGTCAGCGTATACATCAATGTCTATCAGGACCATATCCCAGTCCACATGATCGAAGCAATCTTGAACCGTGGAATCGTATTGGTCAGACCAGCGTTGGACAGACCTGAGCACAGGCATTTCCTGTTTTAGTTTCTGTCTGTAGGCTGGGAGCAACAAAATTGAGTCGTGGTCAGATTTGCCGAAGGGAGGGCGGGGGAGGGCTTTGTATGCATCGCGGAAGTTAGAGTAGCAATGGTCCAGAATGCTACCAGCCCGTGTCGCGCATTCGATATGCTGATAGAATTTAGGAAGCCCTGTTCTCAGATTAGCTTTGTTAAAATCCCCAGCTACAATAAATGCAGCCTCAGGAAACTGGGCGGCTGTACCGACTCTGACAACATTTCCCGAGTGAGCCATGTTTCCGTGAAACATAGAGTGTTACAATCTCTCCCTGGGAGGCAACTCGTGCCCTAATTTCGTCCACCTTGTTGTCTAGAGAATGGACATTGGCGAGTAATAAAAGGATCCGCCTCGGGAAAGTCATTTTCCTGGTTGTAATGTTGGTAAGTTGCCGTTGCTTTTATATCCAATAGTTCTTCCCGGCTGTATGTAAAAACACTTGAGATTTTCTGGGCTAACAATGTGAGAAATAATACATGAAAAAAAACGAATTGCCAAATAGTTTCCTAAGTCGCGAGGCGACCACCTCTGTCGGCGCCAGGCGATAACATTTTCCAAGTGTTTAAGTACTTATTTGTGTGGTGCAGCTCTGTATTTGAACACAAAGTCCTCTGTCACTCAATTACAAGCAGAGACAGTTTCCTGCTGAGCGGCAGGTTGGGAATCAATCCCTGTTGTTTGTGAATTGGACAAGGCTACAGTACGTCACTAGTCGCTAGCTATCCAAGCTCAATCCTACCATCCAAGCTCCATCTGATCCTCTTGGCATGCTTCCAGTCAGATCCCCCCTTTCTCTACCTCCTCCACTCCTCCTGTCCTCTCCTCCTGTCTTCTCCTCCTGTCCTCTTATGATTATTTCATCATTCTAAATTCTTTATGCTGGAGTGCTGTGGATTGGAATTAACCTTGCTGGAGCTGGGAGCCGGGTTGGGTTGGGCTGAGCGTAGAGACATACATACAGACAGACACATAACCACTAGAGCTATTTGGCCGATGCGGTGTGGCTCAGTCCCGTTCCCCCGGTTGGATTCCTCTCCTCCATTAGTGCCATCTGTGCCTTTCTGCTCCTGTCTGTGAGGCCCGCCCACGCCAGAACCACTGGTGTTTCTCTGGGACGACCAGGGACGATGCCCAGAGCTACCCAGAGCTCTTAGCTGGCAATGATGTGCACTTTACTCTGACTGACTGAAACCAGGGGAGGTGAGGGGGGGACAAGGGGGAGAGAGAGGGAGGGACAAGGGGGAGAGAGAGGGAGAGCAGGCAGGACGGGAGGTGGGGCAGGAAACAGCTGAAGGTACCTGCTGTCTACGACGTAGCTTCAGGAGAATCTCCGGACCAGCAAACAGGCTGCGCTGGTGTTGCATGTTGGGATGGAATGAACGTTTGGCGGGAAAAATCTTGTATGCACCGAACGATCTCAATGACTGTCTGACCTCATAACCCTCGGACAAATGATCATGGAAATGATGGTTGAAATCTCAAGATGACGAGGCCATTGATGTTCATAGGGCCCAATCATGTGCCTGAGTTTAAACCTTCATTTAAACCATATTTGATCCAAACTGTCCTCTTTTCTTTTCGTGGGCTGGGTGGCAGCCTAGTGGTTAAGCAGTTGGTCATCTTAAAAAGGGCTGGGTGGCAGCCTAGTGGTTAAGCAGTTGGTCATCTTAAAAAGGGCTGGGTGGCAGCCTAGTGGTTAAGCAGTTGGTCATCTTAAAAAGTTGCTGTTTCAAATCCCGAGGCTGACTAGGGGAAATCTGTCAATCGTGCCCTTGAGAAAGGACCTTTACCCCGATTGTTCCTGTAAGTCGCTCTGGATAAGAGCCTCTGCTAAATGATGTAAATGTCAGATGTTCCGCACCATCCTCAGACAATAGCTTTTATTTTTTTGGTGGAATTCTCCTTTATGGATAAGGCCTAAAAACACAGGGTAAAATATTTGCTATGTCACATGATTGGGCCTAAACACACAGGGTCCTATGGGGTGAAAGGCCCATCTAATCTGTGTGTATCCTGTGCATATGACAAATGAACTTGACTTGAATTTTATTTGATGTTATACTCAGCCTCCCATTTTTTACAGAGGACAGGAGGCTGACGTCAACCGTAAAGCTGCTAAAGTCTGTGGTTCGTGCCTGTCTCCTTAACCTGTAACAGATATCTATGTCAGTGCTGGCTGTTAGCAGTGTTGCTACAGTGATATATTGGATGAGGGAGATCAGTTGGATAACATTTATTTTCCTATCTCCTCTCTGTAGTACGATCCCATGTCATGAACTAGAATGGGAGCCGATGATGAACAATCTGTAAACAGTATGACGCCAGTGTCAATGTTTTTACTGCTGGCTGTAGATTGAAAGACACAGGTCTCTACAGTATAGAGTATAGAGAATATGGTGCCATTTGGAATGCACTGTTTCAGTGTTGGGATTTAATGCCCTCTGTGGGGTGTGCTCTACCACCCGTAGGACTCTTTTCCTCGTTCTCCCTCTGTACTCTACCACCCATAGGTAGGACTCTTATCATCGTTCTCCCTCTGTGGGGTGTGCTCTACCACCCATAGGTAGGACTCTTATCATCGTTCTCCCTCTGTGGGGTGTCCTCTACCACCCGTAGGACTCTTTTCATCGTTCTCCCTCTGTACTCTACCACCCATAGGTAGGACTCTTATCATCGTTCTCCCTCTGTGGGGTGTGCTCTACCACCCATAGGTAGGACTCTTATCATCGTTCTCCCTCTGTGGGGTGTCCTCTACCACCCGTAGGACTCTTTTCATCGTTCTCCCTCTGTGGGGTGTGCTCTACCACCCGTAGGTAGGACTCTTATCATCGTTCTCCCTCTGTGGGGTGTACTCTACCACCCGTAGGACTCTTATCATCGTTCTCCCTCTGTGGGGTGTGCTCTACCACCCGTAGGACTCTTATCATCGTTCTCCCTCTGTGGGGTGTCCTCTACCACCCGTAGGACTCTTTTCATCGTTCTCCCTCTGTACTCTACCACCCATAGGACTCTTTTCATCGTTCTCCCTCTGTGGGGTGTGCTCAACCACCCGTAGGTAGGACTCTTATCATCGTTCTCCCTCTGTGGGGTGTGCTCTACCACCCGTAGGACTCTTTTCATCGTTCTCCCTCTGTGGGGTGTGCTCTACCACCCGTAGGTAGGACTCTTTTCATCGTTCTCCCTCTGTGGGGTGTACTCTACCACCCGTAGGACTCTTATCATCGTTCTCCCTCTGTGGGGTGTACTCTACCACCCGTAGGACTCTTATCATCGTTCTCCCCCTATGGGGTGTACTCTACCACCCGTAGGACTCTTATCATCGTTCTCCCTCTGTGGGGTGTGCTCTACCACCCGTAGGACTCTTATCATCGTTCTCCCTCTGTGGGGTGTACTCTACCACCCGTAGGACTCTTATCATCGTTCTCCCCCTATGGGGTGTACTCTACCACCCGTAGGACTCTTATCATCGTTCTCCCTCTGTGGGGTGTGCTCTACCACCCGTAGGACTCTTTTCATCGTTCTCCCTCTGTGGGGTGTACTCTACCACCCGTAGGTAGGACTCTTATCATCGTTCTCCCTCTGTGGGGTGTGCTCTACCACCCGTAGGACTCTTTTCATCATTCTCCCTCTGTGGGGTGTGCTCTACCACCCGTAGGTAGGACTCTTATCATCGTTCTCCCTCTGTGGGGTGTGCTCTACCACCCGTAGGACTCTTTTCATCGTTCTCCCTCTGTGGGGTGTGCTCTACCACCCGTAGGTAGGACTCTTTTCATCGTTCTCCCTCTGTGGGGTGTACTCTACCACCCGTAGGACTCTTATCATCGTTCTCCCTCTGTGGGGTGTACTCTACCACCCGTAGGACTCTTATCATCGTTCTCCCCCTATGGGGTGTACTCTACCACCCGTAGGACTCTTATCATCGTTCTCCCTCTGTGGGGTGTGCTCTACCACCCGTAGGACTCTTTTCATCGTTCTCCCTCTGTGGGGTGTGCTCTACCACCCGTAGGTAGGACTCTTATCATCGTTCTCCCTCTGTGGGGTGTGCTCTACCACCCGTAGGTAGGACTCTTTTCATCGTTCTCCCTCTGTGGGGTGTACTCTACCACCCGTAGGACTCTTATCATCGTTCTCCCTCTGTGGGGTGTACTCTACCACCCGTAGGACTCTTATCATTGTTCTCCCTCTGTGGGGTGTGCTCTACCACCCGTAGGACTCTTTTCATCGTTCATCCTCTGTCGGGTGTGCTCTACCACCCGTAGGTAGGACTCTTATCATCGTTCTCCCTCTGTGGGGTGTGCTCTACCACCCGTAGGTAGGACTCTTTTCATCGTTCTCCCTCTGTGGGGTGTACTCTACCACCCGTAGGACTCTTATCATCGTTCTCCCTCTCTGGGGTGTACTCTACCACCCGTAGGACTCTTATCATCGTTCTCCCCCTATGGGGTGTACTCTACCACCCGTAGGACTCTTATCATCGTTCTCCCTCTATAGGAGTCTTTTCCTTCTCTACCAAAGCTGTAAAGACTAACTCTGACAACTGCTGGTGAACCTGCGTCTGAAACTTTGATGTCATAATGCTTTGCGACGACGAGCAGATTCATCTTTGTATGTCTATCCAGTATCTCCCATGTAGGGTTCCACACAAATGCTCCCAAATCAACAAAATAAATAATAATAATTTACTTTTTGTATTTTTTACAACTTTCCACTGCTTCAGAGTGATTTGAGAAACTGCAAAAAAAAATGGGACACATTTTGTTACGTTTCCCAATAAACCAAATATTGTCACTAAAAAGAAAGAAAGGAACTGACAAATGAAGTCACTGGTAACCAACATGAAGCAGGTGGGGTTTTAAAATGGGTTCTGAACGTTATCCACGGGTGTCTACTGAGGGCCAAGCAACTCCCGTTGGAAAGATCCCCACCATGGACACCCACTGGTCTTGCCTGATAACACCATGGACACCCACTGGACTTGCCTGATAACACCAAGGACACCCACTGGACTTGCCTGATAACACCATGGACACCCACTGGACTTGCCTGATAACACCAAGGACACCCACTATGTTTGCCTGATAACACCAAGGACACCCACTATGTTTGCCTGATAACACCATGGACACCCACTGGACTTGCCTGATAACACCAAGGACACCCACTGGACTTGCCTGATAACACCATGGACACCCACTATGTTTGCCTGATAACACCAAGGACACCCACTATGTTTGCCTGATAACACCATGGACACCCACTGGACTTGCCTGATAACATCAAGGACACCCACTATGTTTGCCTGATAACACCATGGACACCCACTGGACTTGCCTGATAACACCAAGGATACACACTATATTTGCCAGATAACACCAAGGACACCCATTAGATTTGCCAGATAACACCAAGGACACCCATTAGATTTGCCAGATAACACCAAGGACACCCATTAGATTTGCCAGATAACACCAAGGACACCCACTATATTTGCCTGATAACACCAAGGATACACACTATGTTTGCCCCCACCCCCAAAAAATAAAACCGAAACCAACTTAGGTTAGGGAGTGAAAATTAATGTGGTGCAACCCAAACAGGGAGACACAAAATAAATGGCTTTGTGTTCACATACTGAAAGTAGTCTAGCTCTTCTGACATCTATCATGTAAACTGGGACATTGGCTCTGCAGCTGTTAAATATCAGCTGTGCCGGCACAGGTGAAACTAACGACTAACTAACGAGGCGACAGGTGCAACACACCCTGACCAACGAGGATGTCCACACCTAAACAGAACCAACGTCGATATCAAAAAAATGAAAACCAAAGCCTGTAACAACGAGAGGAAATGGCTTGGCATCGTGTTGTGTTGGCTGTAGCCCTGGTGGCTTTGATTTCCCTACAGGACAGATGGCAGTGCCTATGTGGGCAGTGTGTGTCTGTGCACTGACAAGGGGAGGCCTTGAGTATGGGAGGATTGCTCACACTCTGGCACTCCTGCTGTCCCCATTGCAGCTGCACTTCTCCCTAGTCTCCGTCTATTTTCAACTTCTTAATTTGTTCAATATGTAGCGAGAGGATGAAGCAGGAACACATGTCTGATTGGTGAGACTCCACAGGCAGATAGAGACATTGGAATGTGTCCAATTTGGAGGTATTTAAAGTGCTTTTACTCACTTTTGAAAAAAAAATTTTTTTACAATAAATGCCATTTTGAATTTATGCATGAAAATAAGATATTTACTGTAATTATTATATTTACTGTAATTATTATATTTAATTGCAGCCAATAATTACGTTTTATCTTTATTTAACGAAGCAAGTCAGTTAAGAACAAATTCTTATTGACAATGACAGCCTACCCCGGCAACGCTGGGCCAATTGTGCACCACCCGATGGGACTCCTAATCACAGCCGGTTGGGATAAAGGTTGGAATCGAACCAGGGTCTGTAGTGACGCCTCTAGCACTGAGATGCAGTGCCTTAAACTTCTGCGCCACTCGGGAGCCTGATTTATATATGTGGCGGCTCAAAGCTAAAGGACATATTGTGGCTTTTAGGTCTCTCAATTCCTTCCCAAACAAATATCAAATAGTGTTGTTTTCCATGTTATTTTATTGTTTACCAAAATGTTTCACATAACTTATATGGAAATATCTTGTTAACTTATGTAAAAGATGAGCGCCACAAAATGTCATAGTTGGCCATATGAACCAAAATCTGGGTTCTACAACTTACGGCATCCATTTTCGGAGCTCTCTCAGTTGCCAGAAACTCCCTCAGTTGTGTTCATGCTAGGGACTTCCTAATATGGATTCCGTACTGCACGTTTTTCTTGGTCTCAGTCCCTCGTGTAGAAACTGAAGAGTGTAAGACAGATCCTTGGGGACTTGTAGTGTTGTTGGGGGAATCAAGCTGTTCAGAGAGAGATGATGAGATGCAAAATCACACACACACACACACACATACACACACTCCTGGAGCCTTGACAAGGGACGAGCCAAAACTCTGATCGACAAACATGTTCTTGTTCTCTGAAGTCTGCCTGCAGGCTGCAGACCTCTGCAGCTCCAGACAATATGGTGGGTCAGAGACACAAACCTTCAAACCGCCACCAATATGGTATTTACATCGCCAGGCCAAAGCTATGGTCAGATAAGAAATCAGGCATACACACAGGGTGATATTTTGGTAATTATTGGAGGAGATCTGTTGCCAAACTTTGGAATACTGAACACAGCACTTGTTTTCGAACAACTTGGGAATACATTGGCTTATTAACAGTTAGGATCAGCTTGATCCTTTTAAATTAAGGACACACGGTGGCTGCTTTCCAAGCACTGGGAACTTCCCCAGAGAGGAGAGACAGGTTAGAAAGGTCAGAGACAGGCTCGTGATGACAGGGGCTGCAACCTTGAAGAAGAAAATGATCTAAACCATCTGACCAAAAAAATGCTTCTTATAGGACACATCACTGGTCATCTCTGTATACCTATTGCAAGACCCACTGTTTGATGTTTATTTCTAAAAACCCTCTTAGGCCTCACCGCCCTCCCCCTATCTGAGATACCACACCTGTATTTGGGGAGTTTCTCCCATTCTTCTCTGCAGATCCTCTCGAGCTCTGTCAGGTTGGATGGGGAGCGTCGCTGCACAGCTATTTTCTGGTCTCACCAGTGATGTTCGATTAGGTTCAACTCCGGGCTCTGGCTGGACCACTCAAGGACATTCAGAGACTTTTCCCCGAAGCCACTCCCGCGTTGTCTAGGCTGTGTGCTTAGGGTCGTTGTCCTGTTGGAAGGTGATCCTTCGCCCCATTCTGAGTTCCTGAGTGCTCTGGAGTAGGTTTTCAATCAAGGATGTCTCCAAGTGGGCTGTAATGTGCCTTTTACTGAAGAGTGGCTTCCGTCTGGCCACTCTACCATAAAGGCCTGATTAGTGGAATGCTGTAAAGATTGTTGTCCTTCTGGAAGGTTCTCCCTACAGAGGAACTCTAGATCTTTGTCAGAGTGACCACTGCATATCTTGGTCACCTCCCTGACCAAGGCCCTTCTCCTCCGATTGCTCAGTTTGGCCGGTTGGCCAGTCTCGGTGGGTCCAAACTTCTTCCATTTAATAATGATTGCGGCCACTGTAGAAGCCAATCCCTTCGACCTCGGGGTTTGGCTCTGACATGCCCTGTGAACTGTGGGACCTTATGTAGACAGGTGTGTGTCTTTCCAAATAATTTCTAATCAATTGAATTTACCACAAGTGGACTCCAATCAAGTCGTAGAAACATCTCAAGGCTGATCAATTAATGGAAACAGGATGCGCCTGAGCTCAATTTCGAGTCTCATAGCAAAGGGTCTGAATACTTATGTAAATGTCAAAAAAGCCCTTTTTTATCATTATGGGATGTAGATTGCACAGGAATGTTTTGTATTTAATCTATTTTAGAATAAAGCTGTAAGGTAACAAAATGTATATCGGCACTGTGTATATATTTTCAAAAGTATCTCAAACCTGTAGCTATGAATATTAATGTTCTATTGTACAATATTTGTCCATGACCACACCAGTATTTTATTGTGCGTTGCAGTTGGATACGTAATTCTATTCTATTAACCCTTTGAATCTCTTGAACATATCTGAAGATTTTGCTTGACATCATTTAGAAAACTCGACTTCTCAATTTCTCCAAATGTATTTCAGTACAAACCTAATGGAGGGGTTTTAATGGCACCTATTAATCATGAGACAGTAGCTTGGATCTCTCTCTCTCTCTCTCTCTCTCTCTCTCTCTCTGTCTCTGTCTCTGTCTCTGTCTCTGTCTCTGTCTCTGTCTCTGTCTCTGTCTCTGTCTCTGTCTCTCTCTCTCTCTCTCTCTCTCTCTCTCTCTCTCTCTCTGTCTCTGTCTCTGTCTCTCTCTCTCTCTGTCTGTCTCTGTCTCTGTCTCTCTCTCTCTCTCTCTCTCTCTCTGTCTCTGTCTCTCTCTCTCTCTCTCTCTCTCTCTGACTACAAGGAGAGAAAAAAAAACACCCTCCACCCCTTGTCACATCACTTCTCAATCTCCCCACCTCTGTCATCTACCAATCCATCCTTCTATCCTTCTAGTCAGTCATCCCTCCATCCATCCATCCATCCATCCATCCATCTGATGGAATTCCTCTGACATCCAATGCTGACATGTAGACTTTTCTATTCTATTGTTCTCCCTCTCTGTAGTCTGACGGGTGGTACCACACATCACCATCTCTCCCTCTGCGTATGTGTGTGTGTGTGTGTGTGTGTGTGTGTGTGTGTGTGTGTGTGTGTGTGTGTGTGTGTGTGTGTGTGTGTGTGTGTGTGTGTGTGTGTGTGTGTGTGTGTGTTTATGTGCCTCTGTGCAACTCACACTGCCAAGAGCTCACTGGCCCAGGAAAAGGATCAGGAGAGCTGGAATGGGTCGGACCGTATTGTGCTGCACCTGTTTGACCATTAGCAACGAGGGGGAGGGGCAATGGCCTATGCGTTCTTCTTATGCAGTCAGAGTGACTCAAACATTCTAACTAAATCAACTCCATACTATGACATTTTGGGGAATTTCAGTCTTTGTTGATTGTTAGTTCTGAAATATGATCTTACTGAAACACACATACAGTGGGGAGAACAAGTATTTTATACACTGCCGATTTTGCAGGTTTTCCTACTTACAAAGCATGTAGAGAATCGAACCGTAGTCTCAGTCCCAGAATAGGGCCGTAGTCTCAGTCCAAGAATAGGACCGTAGTCTCAGTCCCAGAAAAAGACCGTAGTCTCAGTCCCAGAAAAAGACCGTAGTCTCAGTCCCAGAAAAAGACCGTAGTCTCAGTCCCAGAAAAAGACTGTAGTCTCAGTCCCAGAATAGGACCATAGTCTCAGTCCCAGAATAGGACTGTAGTCTCAGTCCCAGAATAGGACCATAGTCTCAGTCCCAGAATAGGACCATAGTCTCAGTCCCGGAATAGGACCATAGTCCCAGTCCTCTGCTCCTGATGAGAAGCAGCTTTTGCAAAGTCCCCTTCTCGATTTAAACCCCAGAAAATCTAGTGAATTTATCTGCTCTGGTGTCGGCGGCCAAAACAGCATCTGATGTGCCTTATTTGTTGACTGTGTGAGATTAGGCACAGAGGGTCGACATCCAGGGGCTTTACCATGCAGAGATGGAGCAAAGCCCGCACAAATACACTATGCGAGCGGGTACGCACACTCGATGTCAAAGAGAGAAGGATGATTCTATATTTTTGTCTAAACTCCAGTTCTAGTCCAAACATAATTTAGCAAGCACAATCCAAGTTTGGATCTAACTGTTGTGGCTACCCCCTTGCAATGTTGAACCATGGCAACAACGACCACGGAGTGGCTGTCGGACTCAACAGTGTAGGAACACAGCAACGGTCTCTGACCTTTCGTGGTATTTGGATGCAGTTTTTGGATGCTCGCAACAACTCAGTCATTGCATTGGCATCTGCCCGGTTAGTGCATCCAATGTCAGGGTTGGCCTTTTTTCTCTGTGTGTTTGGAGGGAGGGGGGAGAGAGAGAGAGAGAGAGGGGGAGAGAGAGAGATAGAGAGAGAGGGAGAGGGAGAGAGAGAAGGTGGGCTCGGCAAAGTGTCAGGGTTGTGCTTCAGTCTTTGGCAGGTTGGGGGGGGGGGGGGTAGAGCTCCCGCTTGGTGTCTGTATATTAGTTGGGTTAGAGCTCTCTCTCTCTTGGTGTCTGTATATTAGCTGGGTTAGAGCTCTCTCTCTCTTGGTGTCTGTATATTAGCTGGGGTAGAGCTCTCTCTCTTGGTGTCTGTATATTAGCTGGGTTAGTGCTCTCTCTCTCTCTTGGTGTCTGTATATTAGCTGGGTTGGAGCTCTCTCTCTCTCTTGGTGTCTGTATATTAGCTGGGTTAGAGCTCTCTCTTGGTGTCTGTATATTAGCTGGGTTAGAGCTCCCGCTTGGTGTCTGTATATTAGCTGGGGTAGAGCTCTCTCTCTTGGTGTCTGTATATTAGCTGGGTTAGTGCTCTCTCTCTCTCTTGGTGTCTGTATATTAGCTGGGTTAGAGCTCTCTCTCTCTTGGTGTCTGTATATTAGCTGGGTTAGAGCTCTCTATCTTGGTGTCTGTATATTAGCTGGGTTAGAGCTCTCTCTCTCTTGGTGTCTGTATATTAGCTGGGGTAGAGCTCTCTCTCTTGGTGTCTGTATATTAGCTGGGTTAGTGCTCTCTCTCTCTCTTGGTGTCTGTATATTAGCTGGGTTAGAGCTCTCTCTCTCTCTTGGTGTCTGTATATTAGCTGGGTTAGAGCTCTCTCTCTCTTGGTGTCTGTATATTAGCTGGGTTACAGCTCTCTCTCTTGGTGTCTGTATATTAGCTGGGTTAGAGCTCCCGCTTGGTGTCTGTATATTAGCTGGGTTAGAGCTCTCTCTCTCTCTTGGTGTCTGTATATTAGCTGGGTTAGAGCTCTCTCTCTTGGTGTCTGTATATTAGCTGGGTTAGAGCTCCCTCTCTCTCGTGGTGTCTGTATATTAGCTGGGTTAGAGCTCTCTCTCTCTTGGTGTCTGTATATTAGCTGGGTTAGAGCTCTCTCTCTCTTGGTGTCTGTATATTAGCTGGGTTAGAGCTCTCTCTCTTGGTGTCTGTATATTAGCTGGGTTAGAGCTCTCTCTCTCTTGGTGTCTGTATATTAGCTGGGTTAGAGCTCTCTCTCTCTTGGTGTCTGTATATTAGCTGGGTTAGAGCTCTCTCTCTTGGTGTCTGTATATTAGCTGGGTTAGAGCTCTCTCTCTTGGTGCCAGTGAGAGCTGAAGCCATACCACTGTACTGTACTCTTTCCCTCCCAGCCGTGACAGCCGTTCCTCTGGACCATCTGTAATCCACACAAGGGTTGGGGTCATGTCACGCCCTGACCATAGTTTACTTTGTATTTTCTATGTTTTGGTTGGTCAGGGTGTGATCTGAGTGGGCATTCTATGTTACATGTCTAGTTTGTCCAGTTCTATGTTCGGCCTGATATGGTTCTCAATCAGAGGCAGGTGTTCGTCATTGTCTCTGATTGGGAACCATATTTAGGTAGCCTGGGTTTCACTGTGTGTTTGTGGGTGATTGTTCCTGTCTATGTGTTTTTCACCAGATAGGCTGTTTTAGGTTTTCGTTACGTTCATCACGTTCTTTATTTTGTAGTGTTTGCATTGATTCGTGTTTTACGTTTGTTCATTAAAACATGGATCGCAATCTACACGCTGCATTTTGGTCCGACTCTCCTTCGCATCAAGAAAACCGTTACAGAATCACCCACCACCAACGGACCAAGCAGCGTGTCAACAGGCAGCAACAGCAGCGTAAGGAGGAATGGACATGGGAGGACGTTTTGGATGGCAAGGGCTGTTACACTTGGGAGGAGATACTGGCTGGAAGAGATCGCCTCCCATGGGAACAGGTGGAGGCACTTAGGAGAGCTGAGGCAGCCGGAGAGAGGAGCCGGCGATATGAGGGAACACGGCTGGCAAGGAAGCCCGAGAGGCAGCCCCAAAAATTTCTTGGGGGGGGGCTAACAGGGAGTATGGCTACGCCAGGTAGGAGACCTGCGCAAACTCCCTGTGCTTACCGGGGGGCTAGAGAGACCGGACAGGCACCGTGTTATGCAGTGGTGCGCACGGTGTCTCCAGTGCGGGTGCATAGCCCGGTGCGGTATATTCCAGCTCCGCGTGTCTGCCGGGCTAGATTGAGCGTCGAGCCTAATGCCATGAAGCCGGCTCTACGCAGCTGGTCCCCAGTGCGTCTCCTTGGGCCGGCTTACATGGCACCAGCCTTGCGCTCGGTGTCTCCGGTTCGCCTACATAGCCCAGTGCGGGCTATTCCACCTCTCCGCACTGGCAGGGCGACCGTGAGCATTCAACCAGGTAAGGTTGGGCAGGCTCGGTGCTCAAGAGCTCCAGTGCGCCTGCACGGTCCGGTTTTTCCAGTACCACCTCCACACCCCAGCCCTCCGGTAGCAGCTCCCCGCACCAGGCTTCCTGTGCGTGTCCTTGGCCCAGTACCACCAGTGCCAGCACCACGCATCAGGCCTACAGTGCGCCTCGCCTGTCCAGCGCTGTCGGAGCCCTCCTCCTCTCCAGCGCTGTCGGAGTCTCCCGCCTGTTTAGCGCTGTCAGAGCTTTCCGCCTCTACAGCGCTGCCGGAGTCTCCCGCCTGTTCAGAACTGCCAGTTAGCATAGAGCTGCCAGTTAGCATAGAGCTGCCAGTTAGCATAGAGCTGCCAGTTAGCATAGAGCTGCCAGTTAGCTTAGAGCTGCCAGTTAGCAAGGAGCTGTCAGTCTGCAAGGAGCTGCCAGTCTGCATGGAGCTGCCAGTCTGCATAGAGCTGCCAGTCTGCATGGAGCTGCCAGTCTGCAAGGAGCCGCCAGAGCTGCCTGTCTGCAGGATGCCGCCAAAGCTGCCAGTCTGCAAGGAGCCGCCAGAGCTGCCAGTCTGCAAGGAGCCGCCAGAGCTGCCAGTTAGCATGGAGCAGCCAGGGCCGCCAGTCAGCATGGAGCAGCCAGGGCCGCCAGTCAGCATGGAGCAGCCAGGGCCGCCAGTCAGCATGGAGCAGCCAGGGCCGCCAGTCAGCATGGAGCAGCCAGTCAGCATGGAGCAGCCAGTCAGCATGGAGCAGCCAGAGCAGCCAGTCAGCATGGAGCAGCCAGAGCTGCCAGTCAGCATGGAGCAGCCAGTCAGCATGGAGCAGCCAGAGCTGCCAGTCAGCATGGAGCAGCCAGTCAGCATGGAGCAGCCAGAGCTACCAGTCATCATGGAGCAGCCAGTCAGCATGGAGCAGCCAGAGCTGCCAGTCGTCCAGACTCTTCCAGATCTGCCAGTCGTCCAGACTCTTCCAGATCTGCCAGTCGTCCAGACTCTTCCAGATCTGCCAGTCGACCAGACTCTTCCAGATCTGCCAGTCGACCAGACTCTTCCAGATCTGCCAGTCGACCAGACTCTTCCAGATCTGCCAGTCGACCAGACTCTTCCAGATCTGCCAGTCGTCCAGACTCTTCCAGATCTGCCAGTCGTCCAGACTCTTCCAGATCTGCCAGTCGACCAGACTCTTCCAGATCTGCCAGTCGACCAGATTCTCCCAGATCTGCCAGTCGACCAGATTCTCCCAGATCCGCCAGTCGACCAGATTCTCCCAGATCCGCCAGTCGACCAGATTCTCCCAGATCCGCCAGTCGACCAGATTCTCCCAGATCCGCCAGTCGACCAGATTCTCTCAGATCCGCCAGTCGACCAGATTCTCCCAGATCTGCTAGTCGACCAGGATCTGCTGAAACCGCCAGCCAGCCAGGTTCTGGTAGTTTCTACTACCTGCCTGGGCTTCCTCTCAGTGCTGAGCTTCTTCTCAGTGCTGAGCTTCCTCTCAGTGCTGAGCTACCCATCTGTCCCGAGTTACCTCTGTCCCGAGCTGTCCCTCTGTCCCATGTTATCATTGTGGTGGGTAACCTATTTAGGGACGTTTAGGAGGGGGATTAAAACTGTCATGGAATGGGGTCCACGTCCAGCGCCAGAGCCGCCACCGCGGACAGATGCCCACCCAGACCCTCCCCTATAGGTTCAGGTTTTGCGGCCGGAGTCCGCACCTTGGGGGGGGGGTACTGTCACGCCCTGACCATAGTTTACTTTGTATTTTCTATGTTTTGGTTGGTCAGGGTGTGATCTGAGTGGGCATTCTATGTTACATGTCTAGTTTGTCCAGTTCTATGTTCGGCCTGATATGGTTCTCAATCAGAGGCAGGTGTTCGTCATTGTCTCTGATTGGGAACCATATTTAGGTAGCCTGGGTTTCACTGTGTGTTTGTGGGTGATTGTTCCTGTCTATGTGTTTTTCACCAGATAGGCTGTTTTAGGTTTTCGTTACGTTCATCACGTTCTTTATTTTGTAGTGTTTGCATTGATTCGTGTTTTACGTTTGTTCATTAAAACATGGATCGCAATCTACACGCTGCATTTTGGTCCGACTCTCCTTCGCATCAAGAAAACCGTTACAGGTCAATTCTAATTCTATAATTTAACATATATTTTCAAAGACTTCTATATAAACTGTATATATCAATTATTTATTTTTTAAACGATATTAAAACAAATTATTTATTTTTTAATTCAAACCACTTCCTGAATTTAGTGACTTTAATTCAAATTTAATTTAATTTAATTGGGGCGGCAGGTAGCCAAGTGGTTAGAGTGTAGAGGTGGCAGGGTAGCCTAGTGGTTAGAGTGTAGAGGCGGCAGGGTAGCCTAGTGGTTAGAGTGTAGAGGGGGCAGGGTAGCCTAGTGGTTAGAGTGTAGAGGTGGCAGGGTAGCCTAGTGGTTAGAGTGTAGGGGAGGCAGGTAGCCTAGTGGTTAGAGTGTAGAGGTGGCAGGCAGCCTAGTGGTTAGAGTGTAGAGGAGGCAGGTAGCCTAGTGGTTAGAGTGTAGAGGAGGCAGGGTAGCCTAGTGGTTAGAGTGTAGAGGTTGCAGGTAGCCTAGTGGTTAGAGTGTAGAGGAGGCAGGGTAGCCTAGTGGTTAGAGTGTAGAGGTGGCAGGGTAGCCTAGTGGTTAGAGTGTAGAGGGGGCAGGGTAGCCTAGTGGTTAGAGTGTAGAGGTGGCAGGGTAGCCTAGTGGTTAGAGTGTAGGGGAGGCAGGTAGCCTAGTGGTTAGAGTGTAGAGGTGGCAGGCAGCCTAGTGGTTAGAGTGTAGAGGAGGCAGGTAGCCTAGTGGTTAGAGTGTAGAGGAGGCAGGGTAGCCTAGTGGTTAGAGTGTAGAGGTTGCAGGTAGCCTAGTGGTTAGAGTGTAGAGGAGGCAGGGTAGCCTAGTGGTTAGAGTGTAGAGGCGGCAGGGTAGCCTAGTGGTTAGAGTGTAGAGGTGGCAGGGTAGCCTAGTGGTTAGAGTGTAGAGGTGGCAGGTAGTCTAGTGGTTAGAGTGTAGAGGGGGCATGGTAGCCTAGTGGTTAGAGTGTAGAGGTGGCAGGGTAGCCTAGTGGTTAGAGTGTAGAGGGGGCATGGTAGCCTAGTGGTTAGAGTGTAGAGGTGGCAGGGTAGTCTAGTGGTTAGAGTGTAGAGGAGGCAGGGTAGCCTAGTGGTTAGAGTGTAGAGGAGGCAGGTAGCCTAGTGGTTAGAGTGTAGAGGGGGCATGGTAGCCTAGTGGTTAGAGTGTAGCGGCGGCAGGGTAGCCTAGTGGTTAGAGTGTAGAGGAGGCAGGGTAGCCTAGTGGTTAGAGTGTAGAGGAGGCAGGTAGCCTAGTGGTTAGAGTGTAGAGGCGGCAGGGTAGCCTAGTGGTTAGAGTGTAGAGGTGGCAGGGTAGCCTAGTGGTTAGAGTGTAGAGGCGGCAGGGTAGCCTAGTGGTTAGAGTGTAGAGGCTGCAGGGTAGCCTAGTGGTTAGAGTGTAGAGGGGGCATGGTAGCCTAGTGGTTAGAGTGTAGAGGGGGCAGGGTAGCCTAGTGGTTAGAGTGTAGAGGAGGCAGGGTAGCCTAGTGGTTAGAGTGTAGAGGCGGCAGGTAGCCTAGCTGTTAGAGTGTAGAGGCGGCAGGTAGCCTAGTGGTTAGAGCGTTGGACCTGTAACCGGAAGGTTGCAAGTTTAAATCCCCGAGCTGACAAGGTACAAATCTGTCATCCTGCCCCTGAACAGGCAGTTGACCCACTGTTCCTAGGCCGTCATTGAAAATAAGAATTTGTTCTTAGCTGACTTGCCTAGTTAAATAAAGGTAAAATAAAAAATAAACAAACCTGGTCCTTGTTACCCCATGCTTCCCTATACCTTTCCCTTAGTGGGATGAGACCTCCGCCGTCAGGGGTCTTCAGATAATGTTGTCGTGGCGGGCAGGTTTGTGGCATGTGAAGGAATAACAGTTGTGAGTGAGTTGTGAATGAGTTGTGAGTGAGTTGTGAGTGAGTCCTCACGTTGTGCACTATACATTCTGTTACAATATGTAAGATATTTTCTTAACTGGTATATGATGTATTTAAATCTATATTTGACATAGGATGACAATATTACTTTTATAAAGTACAACGCAAAAAAATCTTACTGATAGGTGAAATTGTATTTAATACGTTTGTTTTAAAAGAATTTAAAAAATAAGATTATGTTTCTGATGAAAGAAAGTATTTAAATTGATATATATTATGTTGTAATTTGTTGCAGAAATAACTACAAAATTGTACTTCTGTAGACTTGGAAATGTAGAGAGCATTCAGAGAGTATTCAGAGAGCATTCAGAGAGTATTCAGAGAGTATTCAGAGAGCATTCAGAGAGTATTCAGAGAGCATTCAGAGAGTATTCAGAGAGCATTCAGAGAGTATTCAGAGAGTATTCAGAGAGCATTCAGAGAGTATTCAGAGAGCATTCAGAGAGTATTCAGAGAGCATTCAGAGAGTATTCAGAGAGCATTCAGAGAGTATTCAGAGAGCATTCAGAGAGTATTCAGAGAGCATTCAGAGAGTATTCAGAGAGCATTCAGAGAGTATTCAGAGAGCATTCAGAGAGTATTCAGAGAGCATTCAGAGTGTATGCTGTCTGCAATAATAGTGTTTAACAGGATTTTATTTTTGGACTACTCTCCTCGCTGTACCCCACACATAAAATTATCGGTAAGGTCCCTCAGTCCAGCAGGGATTTTAAAACACAGATTCAACCACAATGACTAGGGAGGTTTTTCAATGCCTTGCAAAGAAGGGCACCTATTGGTAGATGGGTAAAAAATATAAAAAACAGACATTGAATATCCCTTTGAGCATGGTGACGTTATTAATTACACTTTGGATGATGTATCAATAAATGGCTGTGATAGGAGAAAACTGAGGATGGATCTACAACAATACTAACCTAAATGACAGAGTTTAATGGCTGTGACAGGAGAAAACTGAGGATGGATCTACAACAATACTAACCTAAATGACAGAGTTTAATGGCTGTGATAGGAGAAAACTGAGGATGGATCTACAACAATACTAACCTAAATGACAGAGTTTAATGGCTGTGATAGGAGAAAACTGAGGATGGATCTACAACAATACTAACCTAAATGACAGAGTGAAAAGAAGGAAAACCTGTTCAGTCTGCTTTCCATCAGACACTGGGAGATAAATTCATCTTTCAGCAGGACAATAACCTAAAACACAAGGCCACATCTACACTGGAGTTGCTTACCAAGAAGACAGTGAATGTTCCCGAGTGTCTGAGTTACAGTTTTGATTTAAATCTACTTGAAAGTCTATCGCAAGGCTTGAAAATGTTTTGTCTAGCAATGATCAACAATAAATTTGACAGAGCTTGAAGAATTTAGAAAAGAACAAATGGACAAATGTTGCACAAGGTGCTTCTAAAAAAAAGAATGACTTCAGGGGTGTGAATACTTGTGAAAATTAGATATTTCTGTATTTTATTTGCAAACATGTCTAAAACATTTTTTTGTTCACTTTGTCATTATGGGGTTATTGTGTGTAGATGGGTTGGAAGAAGAAAAACATTGAGTTAATCCATTTTGAAATCATAGCAAAATTTTAACGAAGTCAAAGGGGAATGAATACCTTATGAAGTATTTTATAGTACTTTATTAACATATACAATATTTAATGTTCCTATGCTGAAACAACTAGATTTACTTCAAATGTATTTGTTTTGTTTTTTTGTGGGAAAATATTTAAGTTAGAGTAATATTAGTTGTAACAAATATTACAATGATTTCTGAGTGTTTATTTTTTTATATAAATAGTGATGAATGTACTGTACTGCAATTTTGGAGTCTAATGCCATTTCTCATTCTTTCTCATTTCAGGGGAAATGTATTAATTTCAGCCGACTGCAGAACCGTTAGAGGACAAAGAATATAATCTACAATGATTACTGTTCTCTTGGTAAAAGCAAAATATTTTTGAAGATCTAAAAATCCCCCCAAAAATCCAAAAACCGCAATACATTTGCTTCACTCTATATTGTGCACAAAATGGAGGACTCTTCTCCATGATATCTCCTGTTTTCTCAAAAATCATACTCATAAGAACATTTACATTTTTCCACCCATCAATAACTGGAATATATAAACTCCATATTTTTCCACTTGTCGTATTTTTTTAAAAATGTGTATTTTCTTTCACAAGAAGCCAAAGCGAATAAAAGTACTGGACAAAATGGCCGTTCGGATCCAGATGTTATTTTTTTTTTGCACCAAAGGATTAACATATTGTGCCTTCTGTGGAAAACCTTATTTCATGGGCACAGACGGAAGCTATCTAAAAAAAATAATGAAAAAAAACACAGCGAGCGAGAGAGAGAGCAAGACTGCCTTTAGCGTGGCAGTATGAATACTCCCAGCAGGCCTCGACACACAGTGCACAAGTCCATCGCCTCTTGGCAACGTCTCGTCACAAATCCTCTCCAACTCCTCTCCCTCCACTATCGTTTGAAAGATGCCCGGCGGGACCCCCTATGAACGTATATCCTGTCATTTTAACACTGAGAAGTGCACACGCATGATAAACTGTAGTCAGTCAGGACGCCCTAAGGTATTGGAAGCAGTAGCTAAGACATTTACCCTTTAGTTTTGTGAAGACACCTTTCTTTCATTATGCATTGGGGACAAGGGGGAAGTTATTAGAGCGTTATCCCACCGCGGGCCGGGCCGGGCCGGGACAGGACAGCCCCTCTGACCAGACCATCACAGCTCTCTTCTTCAGACTAGGTTTAAGGGATAGGCTGCCTGAAGCCCCTGACATGGTGCTTGGCTGTGTTCCCCTCGGTTTTGATGCAATCTGCTGTATGCTCACTAAGGCGTACAACATCACAACCCAATAAACATGACAGTCAGTCAGTTGAAGAGTTTTAAAATATAGATAGAGCTGTCTCCAATGTCACTGCTACCCTTTCCCTCTGTCTCCAATGTCACTGCTACCCTTTCCCTCTGTCTCCAATGTCACTGCTACCCTTTCCCTCTGTCTCCAATGTCACTGCTACCCTTCCCCTCTGTCTCTAATGTCACTGCTCCCCTTCCCCTCTGTCTCCAATGTCACTGCTACCCTTCCCCTCTGTCTCCAATGTCACTGCTACCCTTTCCCTCTGTCTCCAATCCTCCAAGGACCTCCCTGCTTCTACCCTTCTGTCTCCAATCCTCCAAGGGTCTCCCTGCTTCTACCCTTCTGTCTCCAGTTCTCCAAGGACCTCCCTGCCTCCCTCCAGTCTCAGCCCTATAGCTTCCCTCAGCCGCAGAAAATCAACGTTTAATTAAAATAATTAAAGAGAACAGCAAGCAGCAGCCTGTGAAGATTTGGTCGTCTTTTTTGTATTATTGCTTTTGACATTGAATGACCTATGACTGTACGTGCATTATTTGGAGAGAAAGAGGCCATCCCATCCTGTCTCCTTGGTGACGGTTTGGTGCACCCTGGCTCTCCGAAACCCAAACGTAAAAACAAGGCAATGGATGTGACGTACGGATAAGTATTGTTCAAATGATGTTACCAAGCCTCGCACGCAGCGCTCCACGACCCCCCCCCCCCCCCCCCCCAAAAAAAAGAAAGACGGTAGTATATATATTAGTTGTAGATTTCTCAAGCGTGTTGTCATGACGCCAATCCCAAAATGATGTCAGCGAGAGAGGAGCATTGTGGGGGAGGAAAGGCAGCAGCTGAAGAGAAATGGCTCCAACGATCCAGTCACTTTGGATACGGTACTTCAGATGCAAAATGGATATTCGAGCCGAAACCTGACAAAGCTCGCCCGGTTTTGATGGGAACCGGTATAGACAATGACCAGTGGCTGGGTCAGTGGGATGTCTCTGTGCAACCAGGGAAGCTTATCATATGACACTAAAAATAAGTTCAACAACCATCAAGTTTCAGGGGGAATGGGCCAGGATTTTCACATTTGGTGGGCATGCAAGTGCACGAGACGGGTTGGGCGTGCACAACGTCGTCTCTGACTTAATTATTGCTTTGTTTTTTTTATCTGGGTAGACAGGAAGGGACAGGAATGACACTGATGGTCAGATACACAATCCTTAGGGTGCTGTGATATTAGTTTTATACATATATTTTTAGTCTCTTGCCTAATTTCTCAGTTTAACATTTTTGGTCAGATAATCAGCTTCGTTTAGATATATTTAACTTTTTTTTTTATTTTTTTTTTTACATTCAATTTTTATGTTACATCTGAACCCGTACTAATGAGTAATTTACATACCGACCAGAACACAGCTATCCAACCCTAGCATCGCTTCACACTGGCTTTAGGAGGCATCTCTATCGCCTCTTGTGCCATTTCCAAACGATCCATGGAGAGATCAAATGGTTCACTTTTTATAAATACAAAAATAGTGGTAATATTGGTTTAAATTGTTAATACACCAGTATTAACTAGTAGTACCAGTAGTACTTCGCCTAAGATTATTTTCCGATTAGTAATTGTAATGTATTTTCGTGCACTGTTGTTATTGTGATGGATGGAATCTTATGTGAGATGCCCAAAGAGCCACATTTTGCCTTTTAAAAAAAAAAAGTGGGTTGGAATGTAGTTATTTCACTATATCTTGTTGTCATTTTTATTTAGAATTGGATCCATTTTGCTAAAAAGCCATTTCTATATGTGTTTGATTCACATTTGGAAGGATGTAAAATTGATGAATATTTTGTATTTTTGAAAACAGAAACATGTAAAAAAAAAAAAAATGTCAATCAAAAAAGTGTTGAACTATGTTTAAAACACTGTTGCTATAATTTAGATAAGGATGTTTTACACATTTCATTTACAGTTTGAAAATCATATTTAAAAAAAAAACATTATAGCAGAATAGCAAAGTAGTCTTTGAAAAACACATTATTCACGGCACCGGGCAGCGCTTCTTTTTCTGAAGTAAAACAATGGCCCTTTTTATTGTAATTTGTGTCCTCATCTCTGCATTTCATATTTTATCGTATATTATTATATATTATTATATATTATTGTATATTATCATAGCACTTGAGGATAGAGTTGTTCTAGGTGCTTTGTAGAGACAAAGAAAAAAAACTGTTCTTCCTGACTTTGTGTTCTTCCTGACTTTGTGTTCTTCCTGACTTTGTGTTCTTCCTGACTTTGTGTTCTTCCTGACTTTGTGTTCTTCCTGACTTTGTGTTCTTCCTGACTTTGTGTTCTTCCTGACTTTGTGTTCTTCCTGACTTTGTGTTCTTCCTGACTTTGTGTTCTTACTGACTTTGTGTTCTTCCTGACTTTGTGTTCTTCCTGACTTTGTGTTCTTCCTGACTTTGTGTTCTTCCTGACTTTGTGTTCTTCCTGACTTTGTGTTCTTCCTGACTTTGTGTTCTTCTTGCAGCATCAATACAAGGCTCTGCAAATGCATATGATGTATAGTTTTTTTTATTTTATTAAATCCGTTTTACATATTCAATCATTTTTTTCCCCTGCGTTTTTACAAATTCTCTACTACTATCACATGTTAATGTTATTATTGCAATGACTCATTGTAATGTTAAAATGTGTTGAATTGATATTATTAAACCATCCAATGGAAACTGGACATCCCATTTTTACATAGCGAAGACATGGCCTGATGGTGTTTGAGTATAAAGGTGCTAAGGGCTACGTTTAATTGGGTCTATACAGATTTATACGGGCCGACAGGAAATGTGATTATATGATGTATGTTGTACAGAGATAGTGGACAGTGACCAGCCTCCCCCCCCACCGTGAAGCCTAACACCGTAGGCACACACACACACGGACACACACACACACGGACACACATGGTCAGATGTAGACATGCACACAAAACGCTCCAAGGACCACAATACCCCCCTCCCAAAAAAAGAGGTTGTTCAATTTAGTCAAAATATGCACTTGTACACCTTCCTTCTGTTTTGAATGATGTGACGAGATGCCTGCTCTCTCTCTCTCTCTCTCTCTCTCTCTCTCTCTCTGTCTCTCTCTCTCTCTCTCTGCTCTCTCTCTCTCTCTCTCTCTCTCTCTCTCTCTCTCTCTGTTCTCTCTCTCTCTCTGTCTCTCTCTCTCTCTCTGCTCTCTCTGCTCTCTCTCTCTGTGTGTGTGTGTGTGTGTGTGTGTGTGTGTGTGTGTGTGTGTGTGTGTGTGTGTGTGTGTGTGTGTGTGTGTGTGTGTGTGTGTGTGTGTGTGTGAGAGAGAGAGAGAGATAGAGATAGAGAGTCTGTAATTATCTTATACTGGGAGATACAAAATCCAACTTTGTGGCAACAGTTTGGGGAAGGCCCTTTCCTGTTTCAACATGACAATGCCCCTCCTGCACAAAACAAGGTCCATACAGAAGTGGCATGTCGAGGTCAGTGTGGAAGAACTTGACTGGCCTGCACAGAGCCCTGACCTCAACCCCATCGAACACCTTTGGGATGAATTGGAACGCCGGCTGCGAGCCAGGCCTAATCACTCAACATCAATGCCTGAACTCACTAATGCTCTTATGGCTGAACGGAAGCAAGTCCCTGCAGCAATGTTCCAACATCTAGTGGAAATCCTTCCCAGAAGAGTGGAGGCTGTTATAGCAACAATGTTCCAACATCTAGTGGAAAGCCTTCCCAGAAGAGTGGAGGCTGTTATAGCAGCAATGTTCCAACATCTAGTGGAAAGCCCTCCCAGAAGAGTGGAGGCTGTTATAGCAGCAATGTTCCAACATCTAGTGGAAAGCCTTCCCAGAAGAGTGGAGGCTGTTATAGCAACTAAAGGGGGATCAACTCCATATTATTAACCATGATTTTGGATTGAGATGTTCGAGGAGCAGGTGTCCACATACTTTTGATCATGTAGTTTGTCTCTAATACAAGCTCTGTATCACTGTACTTCCAGTTCCTCTCAATGTTTCTGTGGACGTGCACACACACACTCAAACACACACTGAAACACACACTGAAACACACACTGAAACACACACAAACACACACACACACACTCAAACACACACTCAAACACACAAACACACTCAAACACACACTCAAACACACACACACACAAACACACACTGAAACACACACTGAAACACACACAAACACACACTCGAACACACACACACACACACTGAAACACACACTCAAACACACACTCGAACACACACACAAACGCACACTCACACAAACACACACAAAAACACACACTCAAACACTCGCACAAACACACACTCAAACACACACACAAACACACACTCAAACACACGCACAAACACACACTCGAACACACTCAAACACACACACAAACACACGCTCAAACACACACTCCAACACACACTCAAACACACACTCAAACACACACTCAAACACACAAACACACACTCAAACATACAAACACACACTCAAACACACAAACACACTCAAACACACACTCAAACACACACACACACAAACACACACTCGAACACACACACACACACACACACACTGAAACACACACTCAAACACACACTCGAACACACACACAAACACACACTCAAACACACACACAAACACACACTCACACAAACACACACAAAAACACACACTCAAACACTCGCACAAACACACACTCAAACACACACACAAACACACACTCAAACACACGCACAAACACACACTCGAACACACTCAAACACACACACAAACACACGCTCAAACACACACTCCAACACACACTCAAACACACACTCAAACACACACTCAAACACACACTCAAACACACAAACACACACTCAAACACACAAACACACACTCAAACACACAAACACACACTCAAACACACACAAAAACACACACTCAAACACACGCACAAACACACACTCAAACACACGCACAAACACAAACTCAAACACACAAACACACACTCAAACACACGCACAAACACACACTCAAACACACAAACACACACTCAAACACACGCACAAACACACACTCAAACACACAAACACACACTCAAACACACGCACAAACACACACACAAACACACACTCAAACACACAAACACACACTCAAACACACAAACACACACTCAAACACACAAACACACAAACACACACTCAAACACACGCACAAACACACACTCAAACACACAAACACACACTCAAACACACAAACACACACTCAAACACACAAACACACACTCAAACACACAAACACACACTCAAACACACAAACACACAAACACACACTCAAACACACAAACACACACAAAATATTTTTGAAGATCTAAAAATCCCCCCAAAAATCCAAAAACCGCAATACATTTGCTTCACTCTATATTGTGCACAAAATGGAGGACTCTTCTCCATGATATCTCCTGTTTTCTCAAAAATCATACTCATAAGAACATTTACATTTTTCCACCCATCAATAACTGGAATATATAAACTCCATATTTTTCCACTTGTCGTATTTTTTTAAAAATGTGTATTTTCTTTCACAAGAAGCCAAAGCGAATAAAAGTACTGGACAAAATGGCCGTTCGGATCCAGATGTTATTTTTTTTTTGCACCAAAGGATTAACATATTGTGCCTTCTGTGGAAAACCTTATTTCATGGGCACAGACGGAAGCTATCTAAAAAAAATAATGAAAAAAAACACAGCGAGCGAGAGAGAGAGCAAGACTGCCTTTAGCGTGGCAGTATGAATACTCCCAGCAGGCCTCGACACACAGTGCACAAGTCCATCGCCTCTTGGCAACGTCTCGTCACAAATCCTCTCCAACTCCTCTCCCTCCACTATCGTTTGAAAGATGCCCGGCGGGACCCCCTATGAACGTATATCCTGTCATTTTAACACTGAGAAGTGCACACGCATGATAAACTGTAGTCAGTCAGGACGCCCTAAGGTATTGGAAGCAGTAGCTAAGACATTTACCCTTTAGTTTTGTGAAGACACCTTTCTTTCATTATGCATTGGGGACAAGGGGGAAGTTATTAGAGCGTTATCCCACCGCGGGCCGGGCCGGGCCGGGACAGGACAGCCCCTCTGACCAGACCATCACAGCTCTCTTCTTCAGACTAGGTTTAAGGGATAGGCTGCCTGAAGCCCCTGACATGGTGCTTGGCTGTGTTCCCCTCGGTTTTGATGCAATCTGCTGTATGCTCACTAAGGCGTACAACATCACAACCCAATAAACATGACAGTCAGTCAGTTGAAGAGTTTTAAAATATAGATAGAGCTGTCTCCAATGTCACTGCTACCCTTTCCCTCTGTCTCCAAGGTCACTGCTACCCTTTCCCTCTGTCTCCAATGTCACTGCTACCCTTTCCCTCTGTCTCCAATGTCACTGCTACCCTTCCCCTCTGTCTCTAATGTCACTGCTCCCCTTCCCCTCTGTCTCCAATGTCACTGCTACCCTTCCCCTCTGTCTCCAATGTCACTGCTACCCTTTCCCTCTGTCTCCAATCCTCCAAGGACCTCCCTGCTTCTACCCTTCTGTCTCCAATCCTCCAAGGGTCTCCCTGCTTCTACCCTTCTGTCTCAAACACACAAACACACACTCAAACACACAAACACACAAACACACACTCAAACACACACACAAACACACACTCAAACACACAAACACACACTCAAACACACGCACAAACACACACTCAAACACACAAACACACACTCAAACACACGCACAAACACACACTCAAACACACAAACACACACTCAAACACACGCACAAACACACACTCAAACACACAAACACACACTCAAACACACAAACACACACTCAAACACACAAACACACACTCAAACACACAAACACACACTCAAACACATACACAAACACACACTCAAACACACACTCAAACACACAAACACACACTCAAACACTCAAACACACACTCAAACACACAAACACACACTCAAACACACAAACACACAAACACACACTCAAACACACAAACACACAAACACACAAACACACACTCAAACACACAAACACACAAACACACACTCAAACACACACACAAACACACAAACACACACTCAAACACACACACAAACACACACTCAAACACACAAACACACACTCAAACACACAAACACACACTCAAGCACACAAACACACAAACACACACTCAAACACACACACAAACACACACTCAAACACACAAACACACACACAAACACACGCACAAACACACACTCAAACACACAAACACACACTCAAACACACGCACAAACACACACTCAAACACACAAACACACACTCAAACACACGCACAAACACACACTCAAACACACAAACACACACTCAAACACACTCACAAACACACACTCAAACACACTCAAACACACAAACACACACTCAAACACACAAACACACACTCAAACACACAAACACACAAACACACACTCAAACACACAAACACACAAACACACACTCAAACACACAAACACACAAACACACACTCAAACACACACACAAACACACACTCAAACACACAAACACACAATCAAACACACAAACACACAAACACACACTCAAACACACACACAAACACACACTCAAACACACAAACACACACTCAAACACACAAACACACACTCAAACACACAAACACACACTCAAACACACAAACACACAAACACACACTCAAACACACAAACACACAAACACACACTCAAACACACAAACACACAAACACACACTCAAACACACAAACACACACTCGAACACACAAACACACAAACACACACTCAAACACACACACAAACACACACTCAAACACACAAACACACACTCAAACACACAAACACACACTCAAACACACAAACACACAAACACACACTCAAACACACGCACAAACACACACTCAAACACACACACACACAGACGGTATCACTTGACACTTGCCTTAAAACATGAACATCCCTTCATAAGCAGATGATTGGTCATCTGCTCATGCCACTCAGCTTAGACCGCCTAACGCTCACTAACCGTTATTGGAGTTATTGAAGGACATATTTTCATATGCTTTAAATATTAAAAGGCTATATTTTCATATGCTTTTAAATATAAATCTGACGGACGGATTGAGCTGTTTTAAACACAGGATTTTTAATACTGCATAAATACTTGTTATAATCCATGTGTAAATATATCTATGATGCAAAAGCTGAGCCATCAAGCTCTGCCTTATAACGTGTGGCAAAAGTGTAGAGAGCAGCTATCTAACAGTACTCTATCTAACAATACTATATCTTACAGTACTCTATCTAACAGTACTCTATCTAACAGTACTCTATCTTACAGTACTCTATCTAACAGTACTCTATCTTACAATACTCAATCTAACAGAGTCTCTGTTTATTTAGACATTTGTTGATCTTCCTATGACTCAGTTATGCACTGGCATGACTTCGTTATGCCCTGGTATGGCCAATGTGGCCACGTCAATCCGCCAATAACAACCATGTCTTCCTCGTCATGCGTCCTCCTCCAGACCAGATGAACCATAGATCTACAGTAAGAATGATGTTGATAGAAGTGTAACTTTCACTATATCTTTTTGTCATTTTATTTGGAATTGGATCCGTTCGTCTAAAAAAATACATTTCTATATTTATTTTTTATTCACATTTGGAAGGTTGTAAAAAAATATGCATATTTTGTATTTTTGAAAACACAACATGTAAAAAAAAAACTTATAATCAACTATGTTTAAAACACTGTCTGTTGCTATAATTTAGATCGGGAAGTTGTATAATTTAATTTCCTAGGATTTCCTAAGTAGTCTATGAAAAACACATTCTTCACGGCACCGGGCAGCGTCTCTTTTTCTGAAGTGAAACAATTGCCCTTTTTATTGTGCTTTGTGTCCTCATTTCATATTTTATCATCCATCTTTAGAAATAAAATCAGTAGGGAATGAAGCATTCGGTTTTAACCAGTGGTCAGCACCTGGCCACGCTCATCCAACCTCTTCATATGAATAAGGAATCATCTCAAACTGTAAGGTCTAAAATACCAAACTTATGCTATAAACTGGTAAGGTTAGCCGCTTTAAACCCTGGATTACGTAAAAGAGGGGTTATGCCTTTAATTTCTGGAAACGTTCAGCAAATTACATGCTTTTTACTTTTGGATGACAGGCGTGCCCAGAGTAAACTGCCTCCTACTCTGTCCCAGATGCTAATATATGCATATTATTATTTGTATTGGATAGAAAACACTCTGAAGTTTCTAAAACTGTTTGAATTATGTCTGTGAGTATAACAGAACTCATATGGCAGACAAAAACCTGAGAAGAAATCCAAACAGGAAGTGAGACCTCGATTCCAGCTTAGATATGGATGTTTATGCCCTTCCTAGGGCTTCCACAAGATGTCACCGTCTTTAGATTCTGGTTGTATTATTCTACTATAAAGGAGGGGCTCATAATAGCTCTTTGAGTGGGTGGTCTGGCAGAAAGCCTCGGTCTCATTGCGTGCGGTCACGAGAGAGTGTTCTTCGGTTCCAATGCGTTTCTTCAGACAATGAAATTCCCCGGTTGAAACCTTATTGCTGATTAATGTTTAAAACATCCTAAATATGGATTGCATACATCATTTGACTTGTTTCTACGACCTGTAACGGAACTTTTTGAGTTTTTGTCTGGAGGAATTGCTCGTGCTTTTTGAGGATTGAATGCTGGGCTGAACAAGCTAACAACAAGTGGCTAAATTATGGGCTTTATGGAACTTTATGGAACAAATCAGTCATTTATTGTCGAACTGGGATTCCTGGAACTGCCTTCTGATGAAGATATTCAAAGGTAAGTGAATATTTATAGTGTTTTTTTGTAGCTTCTGTTGACGCCAAAATGGCGGCTATTTCTTAGGGTTCACAGCGGTTGCATTAAGGAGAAGTCTATCTTTAATTATGTGAATAACACTTGCATCTTTTATCAATGTTTATTGTGAGTATTTCTGCAAAATCAACGGATGTTTTGGAATCAGAACATTACTTTTATATATATATATATATATACATATATATATATATATATATATATATGCACATTATCGAACAAAACACACAATACATGTATAACATGATGTCCTATGAGTGTTATCTGATGGAGACAATCAAAGGTTAGTGATTCATTTTATCTATATTTATTTATGCTTTTGTGACTGTGAAAAATGGCTGTGTGTGTCTTTGAATTTGGTGGTCATCTAACATAAATAAATATATGTTGTGTTTTCGCTGTAAAACATTTTTAAAAAATGACACGATGGGTAGATTAATAAGATGTTTATCTTTCATTTGCTGTATTGGACTTGTTAATGTGTGAAAGTTAAATATTTCTAAAGAATATTTTTTTCAGCTGAATGGGAGGAGGTGTTCCCTTTAGGGAACTCCTCGCCATAAAAAGTTTTAAGGTGGATTTAAATACATCCGACGCGGGGTACATGAGTACAGTTACAGCATATTTTCTCCCCAATTTCCTGATATTCATCTATGATCTTGTCTCATCGCTGCAATTCCCCAATGAGCTCGAGAGAGAAAGAGAGAGAGAGGTGACCTGCCAAACCACGCTTCTTAACACTTGCATGCTTAACCCGGAAGCCAGCTGCACCAATGTGTCGGAGAACAAACACAGTTCAACTGACGACCGAAGTCAGCCTGCAGGCGCCCAGAACCGCCACAGGGAGTCGCTATAGCGCGATGAGACAAGTAATAAACTGTGGGATGGAGGGTGAATCCATTTTAGACTAGACACACAGGGATGAATCCATCTTTAGACGATATACACAGGGATGAA
>NC_092152.1:5974026-5979026 GCF_045791955.1 Oncorhynchus clarkii lewisi | reverse complement strand
AACCAGCCCCAAAGCCTATCTCTCTGCTAGGTACAACCAGCCCCAAAGCCTATCTCTCTGCTAGGTACAACCAGCCCCAAAGCCCATCACTCTGCTAGGTACAACCAGCCCCAAAGTCCATCACTCTGCTAGGTACAACCACCCCAAAGCCCATCACTCTGCTAGGTACAACCAGCCCCAAAGTCCATCACTCTGCTAGGTACAACCAGCCCCAAAGCCCATCACTCTGCTAGGTACAACCAGCCCCAAATCTCAACACTCTGCTAGGTACAACCAGCCCCAAAGCCCATCACTCTGCTAGGTACAACCAGCCCCAAATCTCAACACTCTGCTAGGTACAACCAGCCCCAAAGCCCATCACTCTGCTAGGTACAACCAGCCCCAAATCTCAACACTCTGCTAGGTACAACCCGCCCCAAAGCCCATCTCTCTTCTAGGTACAACCAGCCCCAAAGTCCATCACTCTGCTAGGTTTGGAATAATGTTATCACAATATATACTGTGGTGAACCCCCACAGGGCAGGCGTTGGGTTCGTTGAGTCAGACACGTTAACTAACACGTTCACCTCTACCTCGTAGGCTCAACAAGGTCCGTCTGGTTTTTGTGCTAATGATTAAGCTGAATATCTGACTGTCTGTGAGGTTTAGTGTTAGGGCCTGTTACACTAGAGTTTCCATATTTTTGAGGCAGCTGGGATGTCTGTTGGGTGTCTGAACCCATATCACCTGGTACCTCCAGCTGACAGGACGCTCAGCCAATCACCTGGGACCTCCAGCTGATTGACAGGCCTCTCAGCCAATCGGACGAGGGCTCTCGGCCATTGGAGGTGGAGCATCGGGCAATAACTCAGAGAGGCGGGTCGGATAAAAGAGGTGGGTTGAGCAGGAGTCACCTTGCTGGAAGCAGACAGCTTCCTGCCTAATGAACGATGAGAGGAAACATGTCTGGAGGTGTTTGTTATTGCGTCACATCCCAAAGTCTAGCAGCAGGAGGAGGATCAGATTGCTTCTGACACACTTCTCTAGCAGATGTTGTTGAAATTGTGCTAATGTTGCAGATTACAATACATAGGCTATCTGTGATGTAGTGTAGGAAGGTGTGTTGTTAGGCTATCTGTGATGTAGTGTATGAAGGTGTTGTTGTGTTGTTAGGCTATCTGTGATGTTGTGTAGGAAGGTGTTGTTGTGTTGTTAGGCTATCTGTGATGTAGTGTAGGAAGGTGTGTTGTTAGGCTATCTGTGATGTTGTGTAGGAAGGTGTGTTGTTAGGCTATCTGTGATGTTGTGTAGGAAGGTGTTGTTGTGTTGTTAGGCTATCTGTGATGTAGTGTAGGAAGGTGTTGTTGTGTTGTTAGGCTATCTGTGATGTAGTGTAGGAAGGTGTGTTGTTAGGCTATCTGTGATGTAGTGTAGGAAGGTGTGTTGTTAGGCTATCTGTGATGTAGTGTAGGAAGGTGTTGTTGTTAGGCTATCTGTGATGTTGTGTAGGAAGGTGTTGTGTTGTTTTGGTTTTGAGACCTTCTACTCTTTAATTTTATTCTCTCTCTCTCTCTCTCCCTCTCTCTCTTTCTCTCTCACTCTCTCTATCTCTCTGTCACTCTCTCTCCCCTGTCTCTCTCTGTCTCTCTGTCACTCCATCTCTCTCCTCTCTGTATCTCTCTCTCTCCACTACCATCTACCATCACCAGTCCATCTACCATCACCAGTCCCTAATCCCATCTTTCCCCAGCACTACATAGGGAATAGGGTGCCATTTGGGAATCACAGCACCACTCCCCCGAGCAAACACGCGACTAACCCTCCTCCCTTCCCTGGCATCGTTTAACATTACGATATTTTCCCCACCGTGTTTATCCACGTATGATGAGGCACCTCATTGCTATGCGTGTGCCAGACTAATCATAAACCTATACCATATGCCATCGCAATTTGCTGATGGGCCCAAGCTGTTTTGGTGGATGTAAAATCCTGGGATTACGGAGGCTTGATCCTCAGTGGATGGAGGGAGAGAGGGAGGGAGCGAGTGGGAGAGATGGAGGGAGGGAGGGAAGGGGAGAGAGGGAGAGAGTGGGAGAGATGGAGGGAGGGAGGGAAGGGGAGAGATGGAGAGATGGAGGGAGGGAGGGAAGGGGAGAGATGGAGGGAGGGAGGGAAGGAGAGAGAGGGAGAGATGGAGGGAAGGGGAGAGAGGGAGAGATGGAGGGAGGGAGGGAAGGGGAGAGTGGGAGAGATGGAGGGAGGGAATGAAGGGGAGAGTGGGAGAGATGGAGGGAGAGAGTGGGAGAGATGGAGGGAGGGAGGGAAGGGGAGAGAGGGAGAGAGCGATGGAGGGAGAAAGAGAGGGAGAGAGAGAGAGAGAGAGAGAGAGAGAGAGCGAGATGGGAAAGAGAGTGATAGGGAGAGAGGGAGGGATGGAGGGAGGGAAGGGAAGAGAGGGAGAGATGGAGGGAGAGAGTGGGAGAGATGGATGGAGGGAGGGAAGGGGAGAGAGGGAGAGATGGAGGGAGGGAGGAAAGGGGATAGAGGGAGAGATGGAGGGAGGGAGGGACGGGGAGAGAGGGAGAGATGGAGGGAGGGAAGGGGAGAGTGGGAGAGATGGAGGGGGGAGGGAAGGGGAGAGAGGGAGAGATGGAGGGAGAGAGTGGGAGAGATGGAGGGAGGGAGGGAAGGGGAGAGAGTGAGAGATGGAGGGAGGGAGGGAAGGGGAGAGAGGGAGAGATGGAGGGAGGGAGGGAAGGGGAGAGAGGGAGAGATGGAGAGAGGGAGGGAAGGGGAGAGAGGGAGGGATTGAGAGAGGGAGGGAAGAGGAGAGAGGGAGAGATGGAGAGAGAAAGAGACGGGAAAGAGAGTGATAGGGAGAGAGGGAGGGAAAGGGAAGAGAGAGCAAGATGGGGAGAGAGGGACAGTGAGTGAGACCGAGAAAGAGAAGGGGAGACAGCGAGAAGTGGGGAGGGAGAACGAAATATACAGAGATGCGATCTATTGTGGATGCTCTGGCTCGCGCTTCATTATTTGGGTCTGCGCGAGTGGAGGAAGACAGAGTTTAAGAGTGCAGGGAAGACATAACAGGGGTTCTGGAGCGCACCTCACGAGCTAACCACCTAATTCCCTAGGAGTGAGGTATTAGTCTGACCTGGGGGAAAAAATAAAATAAAATGCGATTAGAAAGTAATTAGAAAAGCTGTTCAAACTAAAATGAGAATGATTTTTGGAATAACTTCTATTGTGATTTAGAAAAACAGTTTTGAACACGAATCAATTATATTTTCAGTGAAAACCTAAAACTCTTGTTATTTTTAAAAACCAAAACATGTCCGTTTTACTTACACCTTAGGAAAAGCTACTTGGTCAAATTAAACCCATCGTCATAACATTTACAATGACATTTGAGTCATTTAGCAGATTCTCTTATCCAGAGCCACTTAATTCCTTTCTTAAGATACTGTAGCTGGGTGAGATAATTATCACGGTCATGGTACGTTTTTCCTCAATAATAATGTTCATCTTAATTTTGATTGTTGATTAAGGAAAAGTAATAGAATTTAAGAGCTTTAGGACGCATTGAAGTCTTAAGCCTAGATTTATTAATACTCCCCCAAAAAAAGTTTGTAGTATTGCGATTATTGACACAATGCGATTCAATCGCTAAATACGAGTACCGTCAACGTTACAAAAGTGACAAAACGTCTAAACTAATTTCACGGTTAATTCATATCAAATCAACCTTTGGATTAGCATTAACGTCACTTCAACCAATGAGAGGCTCAAAGATTGTCGAGAATGTTTTGTGACAATGTCTCTGCGTTGCGATATTTTGAACACTCCGGGAACAGCTGACACGATCAATGCGCGACAGGGTGTCTTTAAGGCGTTAAAGGTAATCAATATTCAGTTTTACAAATGTATTTTCTAATATTTCACTCTCCTTGTAAGAGCTCCCCCCATTGTGCCAATCTAGCATTGAGGACCCACGTAAACAACGGTGTATGATTCCCCTTTTAGACAACATGTTGGAAAGAGTGAAATGAAGTAAGGTCTTCGGAACTACTTTCTGAGTAATGACTAACTAGTGTATATGTACCTGGACTAACTGGTTAGCTAACTGGTTTACTAACTGGTTAACTAACTGGCTAACTATCTAGTGTATATGTACCTGGACTAACTGGTTAACTAACTGGTTTACTAAGTGGTTAACTAACTGGTGTATATGTACCTGGACTAACTGGCTAACTAACTGGTTTACTAACTGGTTAACTAACTGGTTTACTAACTGGTTAACTAACTGATTTACACACCAACTAACAGGTTTAACACACTAACTAACTGGTTTACTAACTGGTTAACTAACTGGTTTACTAACTGGTTTACTAACTGGTTAACTAACTGGTTAAGTAACTGGTTGACTAACTAGTTAACTAATGGGTTTACTAACTGGTTAACTAACTGGTTAACTAACTGGTTAACTAACTGGTTTACTAACTGGTTTACTAATTTGTTTACTAACTGGTTAACTAACTGGTTAATTAACTGGTTTACTAACTGGTTTACTAACTAGTTAACTAATGGGTTTACTAACTGGTTAACTAACTGGTTTACTAACTGGTTAACTAACTGGTTAACTAACTGGTTTACTAACTGGTTTACTAACTGGTTAACTAACTGGTTTACTAACTGGTTTACTAATTGGTTTACTAACTGGTTAACTAACTGGTTTACACACCAACTAACTGATTTTACACACCAACTAACTGATTTTACACACCAACTAACTGATTTTACACACCAACTAAGAAGCCCTTAGCGCAATGGTTTTCCTCTGAGAAGTAATTGTAGCTGCTAGCAGACATAACTCACTCTAACGGAGCGGTAGAACTGTAGTGGAGGTACTTTTAATGGAGTGGGTTCAAGAGGAGCCCTAACTTCTCTTCTTTTACGAGCGGACATTCTCTCTTAATGGCCGACCAACAGTAATTCGACAATCATTTTCATTGGGTAGAATG